>NW_006796449.1:833896-858835 GCF_000442215.2 Lipotes vexillifer | reverse complement strand
GGAAAGAGTAAAATAAATATTGATATGAGAAGAAGTAAGGGAAAGTATATTGAATAGAGCAAGCTCAGGGTCCTGGAAGATTCTGCCCTTGACTTGGGAACTCACAGTAAGAGTACTTTGTATTTGAGAACTGTGTATGAGAAGGGATGGTGGAGGGGAGAGAAAGAGAGCAAAGGGGATGGGAGGCATGTGGGGGATGTATGTCCATGCATGTGAACATGCATGCATGCTAGCATGCAGAACACACATACTTAATACCACAATATAAAATAAATCAATCTGCTTAGGGTTTTCTTTTTGTTTTTGTTTTGTTTAAACATGCTGCTGATACTTTGGAGGATAGGTATAATTCAAAGAAAACACATGAAAGTATATTTTTATTTTGAAATTACAAATATAAGGGAGGAAAGGGAAAGAATGGTTTTGATTATAGCTTTCAATTGTCTTATATATGTCAAGAACTTCCTTTTCTCTTCCCAAGTTTTAAAAGATTCAGAAACATTTGTTTGGATTTTATTTTCCTCTAGGTATTTTCTTGGCTATTCTCTTGGGTTCTGAGGGTCATTACTCAATAAGTGGAGTTGGGGCAACTCCAAAGCTGAAAATAAATAGCAAACATGGGTAAAGGTTTAGGAAATAGAATGTATGTAAAAAGTCAATTTTGCTTTTGGAAGACATGAATAAAAGGTACTACAACCCTTTCAGCAATATCCAGGGCAATTACGTAGAATACTTGTTCAGGTGCCCTTCATCTCCTTTGAGGCCAGATGAGAGGAAATGCATGAAGTTGGATTATTTACTTCTAAATACGAAAGAAATTCCTGAGACAGAAGACCAACAACCATTGTAATTGTTGTGTGTATTTTAAATGTTTTAAAGGAGCCTTGTAACTGTATTACAACAAGATTTTCCAGTTAGAACTCCTTGGTCTCTGCTGGTTTAAGTATGTCCCTGAATGAGGGGAAAAAATGTAAGTGGGCTCCTGGAATGCATTCTATACCTATCATTCTGTAAATTAAAAATCCAAGTGAATATTTTCTTTTCCTCAGATAGTTCCAACTATCTGATGAGATGTCTTGGGGGAGTTTTCCCTGAATTAAACATAGATTTCTTTCCCATGATCCTCTTCTCCTTTTACTCTTCATCTCATTCATTCCCAATTACTTTCTTTCTCATGATAGTGGAAGTTAAAAAGGGTGGGACATGCAGAGAATGTTTTAGATGTAATCCTTCCTGCCTGAGCTAAAAAGCAGCATTTGGAAAAGTTTATGTTACAATTTTCTGAGATCTTAAATAGAAACCTTACTGAGATTAGTTTTTGAAAAAACATCAATAACAACAGAAATACTAAAAATTACTTTAATAATTTAAAATGCCACTTTAATTATAATGGGAAATTATGAAGTGCTCTCATTTCAGAAAGCAACTGAACTTGATTGACTTAAGGAATGCCAAGCTGTATTTGTTAATTGCTGTAATCTACAGAGGTACAATGTAATGTAAGGTGCAAAGAAAAGATGCTATCAAAAACTCACATGTCTGAAAGACATCCTGGATATGAGCTAGGTAATAGAAATAACTTTATGTTTTCTGAAATTAAAACTATATTTGTATACAAGAGATAATAATTAAATTTCCATTGACATAGTCTCTTACAACTTATATTTTTAAAACTTAATTTTACCCCAAAATACTTTTCAATAGTCCATTTTTTTCCTGTCAGTAAAGATGATAGAGTAGGTGATTATTGTTGATAGAATAAACGGCTAACTTTAAAAAAATCTATATATTTTACATTCTAGCTTCTTCAGAGTAATAAATTAAGACATTTAAAAATTAAATAAAAATAATCTTTGTATCAAGAGTTTTTTCTACTTACCCTGTCTTATTTTATAAACTGAGTCATGATTTTGTTTGGGAAAACAATATGCCCAAACTTGTGTTTCTCTTTTGCCATACGTTTGCTTTTCCAGGCTTCCTTGCAGCTAGGAGTGGCTGTGTGACAAATATTTGGCCAATAAGACACAAGAGGACATGCTGAGAGTTTCTCAAAAATTAACATGGCCTATTTCTTGTTCTTTGTACTTCAAACATGGACATAAGTAGAGTTGAAGAGACCATCTTTCGACCACGAGGCAAAAATGCATAAATACAAAACCTCTGCAAAGCATGGTATGAAGAAATAGTTTTGATAATGATGTAAACTAATCCTTAGACTGCTTATCTCTAGGTTCCTGGTTAGGAAAATGATAAATGTCCTTATGATTTAAGCCACTTTTATTCAATACACACAAGTTAGTTACTTGTATTTGGGTGTACTGCTTAGTGATGTATTCCCAAATGAGTTTTCAAAGCATGTGTTTCAGGCAAGAAGAGGATGTATGATCCACATGTCAACCTATGAATAATCTTAAATCAGGAAAGCATGGGCCATTTATTTTTCTACCTTTCAAAAGTTATTTCATAATTTCTTGATTATAAGAAAGTATTTTTAAAATTGAGACCATATTCCTCTTTAATTTTACCAAGTACATTTTACATTTCTGAGACATTTATTTTCATAACTGCAAAGTTTGTATGTATATGTAGCAATTACTTAATTGCATAAAAATTTATCAAAAGCCTGACAGGTAAAACATGTTTGAAAATATATCCTTCAACAGAAAACACTTCTGGATGAAAAATATCATTTGTAATTATTGTGATTGCTGAAAATGTTACTGAGTTATTCAGAACAATTAATATCCATGTTGACAACTATAAATTTTATTCACACCAAAGAGAAAGATTCCCTATCAAAAATATATTAAAATAATTTCTACTCAAAAGTAAATACTATGTTCAAAGTATCTCAATATGTCCTGTAATAAACGCTGAAACAATGTGGGAATACTTGCATTTGTTACCACTCCCCCACATATATATAACAAATGCAAATATTTTCACATTTATATATAAATATTTACACATATTTATATTTGTTCCCAATGTGCACTGGGATACACTTGATATTATGGTATTTAAGTGATTTTAGACACAATAGTTTTTTTTTTTTTTTTTTGCAGTACGCGGGCCTCTCACTGTTGTGGCCTTTCCCATTGTGGAGCACAGGCTCCGGACGCGCAGGCCCAGAGGCCATGGGCTACGGGCCCAGCCACTCCACGGCATGCGGGACCTTCCCGGACCGGGGCACGAACCCGCGTCCCCCGCATCGGCACACGGACTCTCAACCACTGCGCCACCAGGGAAGCCCATGTTTCCCTTTTTTAATTAAGTGAAACTATGATGGGAACTCAAAGTTTTCATAATTTTTATTTTTGTTACTTTGTGAATTTATCTGAATGTGATACTGACATTCATTTTAAACTTTTGTAATGCAAATAAATTGGATTCCAATAAGTTATAAGAACTATGCAGTAAGCAATTTAATACATTTTAATACAAATATTGTAATATTCCAGCCTCAACGTTTCATTATTTCGGCAAGTGGAACAAAAGAAATAAGTTAAAGATAATCATCCCTTTGGTTTCCACAGACCACTTTCTTTTTTTTTTTTAAACAGTGGTTGAGTAATATGGTAAGTCAATAAAAGAGAAAATAAAACTATGAATTTTTCTCTTCAACAGATGAAATAATTATACAAATTTTAAATATAATGATTATATACATTGAATGAATAAATATACATTATCTTTGTGAAAAATAAAGCATATTTTAAAAAGGATTAAGAAAACAAGAAAAGTATTTCCCAAAATAATAAATTTTGGGAAATAGAGAAAAATGGATTTGTAAATTACTGTATATAAGCCTGAATTTTTCCCTGTAGTTACAGAAGGTCTGTGAAAAAAATTCCTTTTTATAAATTCTATTATGTTTTATGAATTTATTTTATAAATTCTATTTTTTGGCTACTAACTTGGTTGTCTTCACTATCAACACGGTACCTTCTCAGATTGAAAAATTCTAATTTATCTCTGGGAAACATCTCAAGTGGTACTATAAGATATTGACAGGTTCTCATTCATTTCTTCTGAACTTAAGCCCTTACTTTAGTTAAACCATGTATAATATGATATGCAATAAACTTAATCATTAACAATTTTTACTTTTAGTTGCAAGATCTGAGTGAAACAGACAATTCCTAACTCTTCTCTACTCTCTCATATAGTTAATATAGGGTAGATTGGGAAAAGTCTTGCCTAAACCAAGCCAGGTAATCTGTGTATAGACCTTTCAAGAAAAGTAAGAAATTCAATGAGGTGAAAATGAGTTTTCAGCTGAAATTGATAAGAATGACTATGCAGTTAAAACAAGCTCTTAATCATTTCCATTATGAAGAAAGAACATAAACTTCATTATCAAATGAACAGGGGGAAAGCTAGGCCTTCATGATAGGGAGTTATGTGGGAGTGCCTCTTAGAATTCTTTTCTTCTCAAACAAACCCTCCCACATGGAACAAAGAAGCCAATGCCTTTCCTCTCATCTCACCCCTTGTCCCTACTGTTTTTAATAATATATATCTGACATGCTAACAAGAAAACACATGTCCTTTCATTGTTGACTGATCTGATAATGGCAGTCTGATAATGGCTTAAGAGGAATGATAAGTGGAATCACATATCCAGGGTCTCCTTTGTTGACAGTATAACCAGGAGTGTATTTCCAATTTGCAGTTTGGTGCTGCATCTTTAGAAGTGCCACATTTGGTGCTGTGCCATTAATCTACCAAACTCAGGGGTCAACTGTTCCGACAATGTGTGAATGAGGAATCAAAGATATGGACATTGCAGAAGTTTGCGAAAAACAAAAGAAACAGTTTGTTTCCCAGGGTGTTTTTTTTTTTTTTTTTAATCTCCACACATAAAATAATAAAATAGCATTCTGAGAAAATCTAAGTATACCATATGATATGTACACACGCTTTATACCATCTATAGATTTGGCCTGAAAAATGTTTCATGTTTTCCATAATGAATGAAGAATCAATCTGCTCTATGTTTTACCATTTGGAATTAATCCAAGACCAATTACTTTCCAGATTATTCTCACAATTTTTCTGCATCTCAAACTCTTCTTTAGGGGAAAATACATCTTTTCAATAATTTAAACTTTTTTCTACTATTAACATGTGTTACTTGGGTAATAATAAAAAATTGTGTTTAAAATCTAAATTGTAAACTTTGATAAAGACCTTCAAAAAGAAAAGTCTATGATTACAAAAATCAGAAAAGGCTTATGTTAGAATATTAACTTTTCCCAGCCAATAGTAACATGTTGTTTTCATAAAGTTCTCTTTCTGAAGGGAATCCCACTCTCTGATTAACCAAAATGCATTACATTAATAATATATTTTTTGTCTTACATAAAGTGATATTGATTGAAATTAAGCCTTTTCTGGTGTTGAGGGCATATTTACAGTTAAGAGACTCAAATTCATCTACAAAACATTTGTCTTTTTAGGATTCATATATACGTATATACACATATATATGTATATATATGTATCATATATATGTAATTTGTTACTTTCTCCTGTTTTTCCTTTGATTAAGAATTTTAAAAATGAGATTAAGCTACATATATATGACTTATATTCTTTTAACATTAACAGTTATCTCTCAAAATACTGTGGTACAAATGAATACTCTAGGTAAACTTACTTTTTATTCAAACATCCCTTCTATTAGAATTGATTTTAATTTTAAGGTAAAATGGCATGAAGACTTTTAGTAATACTTTTAGTTGTATACTCAAACTGTTCAATAAAATATAATATAGACACATTTAGGATATGATGTTCTGTGCACATGGGGTTACCGGAACTTAATATGTGGCTTTTATTTTTGTTATGATTGTCTTTGCTGAGCTGCTATACATAAGAAGGAAAGAAAAAAATGTTATGTATCAGTTTAGTAAATACCATTTAAATTAATGTTTGAAGAGAACAGGTGAAGAAAATGACTAACAATTTGTGAAACAAATGATTAGCCATAAGTATAGAGAGGTATTAAATTAATAAGTCTGCTATGCACTAATTTATGTCAACTCAATGGAAACTCTTCTTAAGTGAAAACTTGCTAACAAAAGAAACTTGTTAATGAAATATTATTTTATTCAACGCCTAAACACTTAAAAAGGATTTTGTACCCACCTCTCATGGGAAAATCTACCAACCTTAAAGCTTCTGCAATAAATAATCCATTTTAACTTTTTGCTTTCCAATATGCATTTTCAGGGTGGACAAATACCTTAATGCATTTCCTCTGAAAATAACATCTTAAGTTAAAGTGTACATTCTTTCTTTCAAATGGTTTTTAGAATTCATGCAACCCTGTAGTTATATATAAAAAAAAAAATTCGAGTGCAAAAATAGGCTGTAGAAAACCATAAGTTTTGAGAACAAACTTTTTTTTAAATTAATTATTTATTTATTTAGTTGCACCGGGTCTTAGTTGTGGCACGCGGGATCTAGTTCCCTGACCAGGGATTGAACCTGGGCCCCCTGCATTGGCAACCTGGAGTCTTAACCACTGGACCACCAAGGAAGTCCTGAGAACAAACTCTAAATAAGACCTATACATAAACTATGAGTTGAGCAAAAGGTTCTCATGAAGTCTTGATGTGATAAGATTTTTCTTGCAACAGCAACTTTAATTGCACTGTATCATGAGACAAATGTGAGTTTTTATTAGGGAAGAAAGGTAAAGATTAATTTCTTTCTCTGGGTAAGGAAGAAGGGCAATATTATCACCAGGGAAGCTTCCAAGTCCAAGTCAAGTACAAGTGTGACAGTTTACCCCTGAAATGAATACTCCTTTCACCTCCTGAATAGCTAGATCCTGTATTTCTAGGTTTCCCATAGTGTCTCTCAATAGACATAGTTTAACTTGAATGTTACAATGTCTTTCAGGCCAAAGATGTCTCCAAATCTTAATAGGGTTAAATTTTATCTTACAATATCCTATAAATTAAATGGAACTTTTGATTGAAATGCATAGCTGAATTTTTATAAAGGTATGTAAATGGTTTCATTTTCTCTCCCGTGACTGTGATATTGGTAATAACAAATGTTTTTATTTGGGATAAAAAGTAGAACTTAAGAAAAGTTTATAATAAGTATTACTCTCAAAAGACATCTTTACAGATGAAATTAAAATTGTATCATCTTTAACTCATTTTGCACATCAAAAAATCAAGGTTGTCTTGTCAATATTCTTCCACAGAATTTAGTTATTTTCTTTTCCTAAACATATGCATTTTGAAGAAGATGCTACTTGACAGAGAACTGTTTATGAACTTTCCTTTAACATAATTTTTATGAGTCATCTATCTTGTCACAGAAACAATAGAGTATAAGTGTGATATAACAGGAAAGAGTAAATAGGAACTACCAAGTAGAATTAATACAATATTAAGTGCTATATATCCAAAATGCAGCAGGGCAGCAAATTCACTTATATTAAAATGTAGGTACAAAAAGAAAAGTAGCTTTTTTTACTTTAATTTTTTCATAAGGCCAAAATCCACTAAACAAGAGAGATAGCTTAGCAATTGAAAAAATAATAATATTTCAGTATTTTCTAGTTTAAAGGTCTTCTTTGTTAAAAGACTGAAACTGTCATCTGCAAAGCCGATGCATCAACAATTCCCAGGAAATAAAAATAGAACCTGGGTAATAAAATAAAGTCTAACCTTTTCTTTTCCTTTGTGCTTAGTGCAGTCTCGCTTGTAGGGCACCGCGTACAGAAGCCTCACACGGAGCCCATCAGATATTAGTGAGAAATGGTTACACCGTCACCTCAGTCAGACGTGTGGAGAAGCACCGCACCCGACACTCAATTCAAGATGGCGGCGGCGGGCCGTGCGCAGAGACGCTGCTCCCGGCCCTGCGATCTGCAGCGTGAGCAGCGCAGCTGCATCCGCCCTGCAAGAACTCCACCCCCTCCCCCTGCTGACGAAATCCCTATAAAGCAGCCTCGCCCACAGCCTGTCAGGAGAGCTTGTGCTCTAGAGCAGGAGCTTACAAGTTTCCGTTCTCTGATCAGAGAATAAAACTTTCCTTTGCTTCTGAACTGAACTCAGTCTCCTGTTGGCTCCAGGGACACCAGGTAGGAGGAGCCTTGTTGGGCCCGACTTGAAAAGGTCAGTAACAAACCTATTCAAAGTTTCTTTTCTATAGAGTTGATTTCACTAACTCTCTTTCTTCAGGTAAATGCTCTTTTGGGTTTTATCCTCTTGCCCTTCCCCAGCCCCCAAGAGGATTGTGGGTGTGTTTGGGTAGGGAGAGTCTGTTTAGCAACAGGGCAGCAGGCATTCTTCAATGCAGAATTTTCTGGATCTTCCTTGTCCCTTTGGAGTGGCTGGAGAAATCTAGTCAACTTGATTGAGTGGCAATCTTTCTTCACATTATATTCAACTATTAACCTAAGGTAGCAAGCCTTGTGGCCAAGCCATCATAGATAACGGTTTCTTCTCTACTTTGTGGAAGAAACTTTTTAATCTGATTCCTCTGGATTTGTTTCTTAATATGTCAAAGAAAGGTAAAAATTTCTGTTCACTCAAAACCTGACTTTGCAAAATTATATTTTGAATGCCATCTGAGGAGTACTATTTATCCTTTTTTTTTTGCATACCTTTGGCAACAACCTTAATTGTCCTTTATTAAATCTACTAGCTTGAGATTATTAAGAAACAAAGTGATATTGATAAAAGTACAGAAGGAAAACAATACATTTAATACATTTTTAAAACACATATTTGAAGTGAAGATGATGTGGGTTTAAAAATAATTAAAATAAAGCTGAAAGTTAATAATGGTTCTCTTAATTAGCTAATCAGTGGATTTCCTTACCCAAAAAACATTGAGTATTCATATATTCTAAATAGTGTTCTACATCCTGGAAATACATCATTGAACACAATACACAAAACTTTTGTCCTATTTGAGCTATTTTTCCTGTGAACAGCACAGTTGTTAATCTTATTCTTTCCCTGGCTTTCAGCACCTATATGCTGTATGCTGATAACTATATCCTGATAACTACTATCAGTGAAAGTGTAATCTAGAAAACAGAAACCACTGTAAGGATTCAAAAAAGAGGACTTTAATAGAGTCAATTGGTACATAGGGGATAAAGGAGCTAAGAAGATAAAAGGGGAGCAATGAGGTAACCAACATGTTACCAACAGCTACACTCTTAGATTAGAGGATCAAAGAATGGAGATAGAATTACCAGATATCAGAGCCAGCCTGTGGGGTGGGAGTTGGAGCCACAAAGGGTATTCAGCCACCACTAGAGATATTATTCAAGGCAAAAGGAGAGGGAAAGAAATACACTTGATTCTCCACTCTTTCACTTTCCAACCTCTCACCAGTGTCTGTCATCAGCCAAAACCCAATGTGAGACATGGCCAGCAGTGATTAGCCTGCTTGCGATGCAGAGCACAACGGGGGAAGGATGAGGATACACTTATCTGAGGAAAAACAGGACAAGCCTGGCACAACTGCCAAACTGATATCTCCTGTTATTGTTTTCCTCCTGAACTCCAAGTCATGTGTTCAAATGCCTTTGTGAGATTTCCCTTGGATAAGTAAAAGGCACAGTATACTGAATATGAAAAATATCGAACTTTGATTAGGAACACATGCATACACACACACACACACACACACACACACACACAGAGTGAAACACACCAACAAAGCTTAACTAATATGTGACCATTCATATTCCCCTGGTACACTGTAAACTATGTATTATCACAGCTGTTCAAGCATTAAGGTAGGAATTGGTCGTTCCTCTTCTCTTACCTTTACCTCCCTTCTCCTGACCCTGTTCATTTCATATATAAGTCCTATCTCTAAAACATTCTGGGTCCATCTACTTCTCTTCATTTCCACAACTAATAAATCTAAACCACCATTACTTTTACTCTGGATTTTTGCAATATCTCTTAACTGCCCTAATGTGGTAGAATGTATTTTTCAAAGGTGTCTGTATCAAAATCTCTTATCTTGCATAATTTTCTTGCCATAATTTTCTTGTCACATCCCTATCAAAAGGTAAAATCCATTTCTCTACCCACTTGAATGTGTGAGGGCCTGTTACTTGTTTGACCAATAGAATAGAAGAGGAGTAACACTGACCCGGTACCAAGACTTCACTTTCCTGCTTCTTGATGCCAGGAAGAAATGTGACTACCAGAAACTACCATGCCATGAGATGCCTAATCCATGTGGCAAGATCCTGCAGGATGAGACCACCTTTAAAAAGAAAGAAGCCAAGAAGCACTTCTAGTGCCAGATATATGAATGAAGAAGATATCTTGGAAGTGCATCCCCAAATTTCCAGATGTCTAAATGATATCCTCCAAATGCTAAGTATAGAATTATCATAAAATTCAGCAATTCCACTTCTAGATATCTTCCCAAGAGAAATGAAAATATATATCTACACAAAAACTTGTACATGGACATTCATATTAGCATTAATTCATAATAGGCAAAAAGTAGAAACAACCCAAATGTTCATGAACTGAAGAATGAATAAACAAAATATGGTATATTTATGCATATGCAATGGAATATTATTTAACAATAAAAGGAATGTAGCACTGATACATGCTACAACATGGATGAACCTTGAAAATATTATGCTTAGTGAAAACAGTGAAAGAACCCAGTCATGAAAGTCTACATATTATATGATCTCATTTCTCTTGAATGTCCAGAGTAAGCAGAGCTATAGAGACAGAATGTAGATTGATGGTTGAAGAAGGCAAGCTGGGAAGTGTGTATGTTGGTGGAGGGAGATGAGTGGGTGTTGAGTAAGAATGAGGAAAAAGTGCTAATGAGTTTATGGTTTCATTTTAGGGTGATGAAAATGTTCTAAAATTAGATTAAAGTGATGGTTTCATAAGTAAAAACCATTAAAGTATAAATTTTAAATGGGGGAACTATATGATATGTAAGTTATATCTCGGTAAAGCTGTTAAAGAAAAGCAACTCTAATCCAGACACGTCAATCCTTTATTAAAACCATTCTTTGACTTTGCATCCTCCCACAATAAACTGCAGACTATTATCCTAGGCCCATAGCCCTAAGAATAAATCCCTATGAGGTCACAACCTGTTCTACCTTTCTGATCTTACCTCTGGCAACGCCCCCAAAAGTCCACTGTATTTCAGCTCTGCTCATTTTTTTCAGTGCTTCCATAGTCTGAATTTGTTCTTTTCCTATGGTATTCATACCATAACTATGCCTATACCTGGAAAATTCTTCCCCCAGGTCTCCACATGTCTACATCCTTGTAGCCCTTTGGGTCTCAGCTTAATATTAACTTCTTAAGGTAGAGTCACACAATCAAAATAGTTTGCTAGTCACTCTCTTACACAGCATTTTGTTGTCTTCATGGCACTTCTAACACTATAAGACATCATTGAGTTTGTTTTATTTATTTACTTGTGATGTCTTTTTCCCCCACTAGAATTTGAGCACCATGAGAGTTGAAATCTAATCTCTTGATTATCACTTTGCAGCACCTGGAAGAGTGCTCAGAGTAGATGCTTCCTAAATATTTGTTCACTGAGGAATTCTTTACATTTAATTATCTTCTTATATTTACCAACATGGAGCAAATGATAGCTTTTCAAAACAGCTATATGTATCATTGTTTGTAACCTTCATTCTCACCTTTCTCTGCTTGCTGCTAGGGAAAGCTCAGGCTGCCTTTAGATCAGACCAGCACTGCCCAAAAGGATGCTTCAACCAGTTCAAACAGATACCTGCCAGTATCACAGATCTTCCCGTTGCTACAGTAACAATGGAAATATCTTACAAAATATTTTATAAGTGTTTACACTTTATATTTTACTATTTATGATATAAATTGGTGAAGACAGGCCATTATAGCAGGGAATCAGGAAAACTAAATTCTTGCCTAGATTTTGTTCTCAAAGGGATCGAGTTACTTATCTGAGTGCATAAAATATTGAACATTTTCTAGACCACTTCTGAAATCTCTTCTGTTTCCAACATCAAAAAATACTGGGCTACAGGAACAATGCAGATATCCTAGCAGCACTAAGAAGTTCTAGGTTTATCCCTTCATGGTTGTCCCTGATTTAATCTAATTGCTTCCCTAATTTGCTGGGTAGGATTTTCTACTTTATGAGAAATTTCATGTGAGAAATTTCATGTGTTGAGCTGATTCACAATCTCATGGCACTCCCTTGCCAGCCCAGTTTAGCCCACTCCTACAACTGATGCTGGGTGGCATTTTGTCTTGCTGCCTTCTCCATTTACCTCCTGCACTGGGGCTACCCATCAGCATCAAAGGCATTAGCTCAGCACTGGTTCACCCGGCCAGGCCTGAGAGGTTGCACACTGCATGTGGGTGAGTAGAAACTCTTTCTCCTTGATCATCCTGTAAGACCTTATACATTCCTTATATAGTGCTATTTTAGTTTGCAGTTATTGATTCACTTGTCTGCTTCTCCTTGAGACATTGGGGCTGGGACAATGACTTGCTTTACATATTGCTATTGTTATGGCAGTGTCTGGAATTAAAAAGTGATAAGAATATCTACATTTATTGAGTGCTTGTTGTCATCGGGTATCATACTAAATGCTTTTTATCTTCATGACAAAAAGTTTTCAAGACAAAGTTGTCATGATACCTACCCATAAAGTAGGCACTACTTGTATCCCCATATTACTGATGTGAAAACAAAGACCCAGAGAGAATAAGTCATTTGCCTTATGCCACATAATTCACAAGAGGCAAGCTAAGATTTCAATCCAGAGAATCTGGCTCCAGGCTCATTAAAGACTAAAGACTATGCTCTATAGCATTTAAAATGTGCTTACTAATTACAGAATGAATTAATAAGTTCTTAGGACAAAATGGTACAAGGTGGTTAGAACCTTGACTAAATACAGATTTTGACTTTCCAAATTAATAGCTTTATGAATTTGAGTAAATTGTCTCACCTTTCTGTATCTCTTTGCCTTCATTGTTAATATGTAAAAAAAATAGTACAGGTTTATCATCAAGAGGTTGGGTAAGTTTTGATTCCACCACATGCTTAGAAGATGAAAAGAAGAAATATTAGTGAACTGTTTTAATGTTTATCACAGTAGTCAGCATATGTTCACTATTCTTATTTTTGATGTGACTATTATTTTAAAAGGTCCTATATAACTTTATTATTAGGGGAATATACCCTACTCAGTTAAATTTAGAACATGGCTTTTGAATCATTCTCATGTGCAAGGCATTAGGGTTATCTAAAGGACAACCAGAGTTCTGATGCTCAAGAAGCTTATATTGAAATGATGGAGTCTGATATGTATAACTTTAATATTGATGGTACAATGTAAATTTACAGGATGATTCTATAAATAAAATATCTTGGGTTACAGAAAATACAGTAATAAATGCTAACTGAAGAACTGAAGATCTACACAAATAACATCTCAAGTAAATTACAGGGGAAGATTACCATCCATCAGAATATGATGGAGAAAATGGGGAACACTCACCCAAGTAAGGAGATGAGAAGAATAAAGACAGCATGGTACAAAAATGCCTCATGACCAGAGTTCAGCCCATGTCAGAGTGTGGAAGCTTTGGATAATGGATCTGGGCCTTGTTGAGAATTATGAATACCATGCTACAGCACTCAGGCTTTATTCTTTGGAAACTGAAGAACCAACTGACTTTTAGATCAGGAACATAAATGATCAGATTTAAATTTTAGAAGGATGAATGTGTGATTGTGCTTTTTTTTTTTCTCCTGAAGAGAACTGAGGAGAATTTTCTGGATTCAGGAATGCAGAAATACAGAGATAAGTTTCCTCCAGAAGTATAAGAAGGCACATAAGAAATGGAAGGAAGAAATATCAAAGAAAGATTTAAAAGGCAGTATAGCTATAAAACCCAAAAGAATGGTGACCACTTGAGTATAGAAGAGAGGAACAAATTGGATATGGCAGTAAGATGCTTAATACACAAGAAGAGGTAACTGGAAGTAATTGAGGGTCCCAAAAAAGTGGAATGGTAATGAAGAAATGAGTTTGAGTTACATCATATGAATTAGAGGTGTATGCAGGAGTTTCACATGGAGCTGTTTAGATATTAGCTAGTGGTCAAACAGAAGCATGTAAAGAAAAGAAAAGTCAAGGAAAGAGAGATTGTGTGTATGTAGGAGACTGTGTGTATATAGAAGTGGATGGGAAATTAGGTCAAGGGCTGCAGACAGATAAGATAAGTTTGTGGAAAGGCTGAGCAACATAGCAATTAGAAAATCATTGGTCATGTTTTAGTTTAGTCTTAGCTGAATATGAGGGCAGAAGCTGTTTTCAGTGAAAGGAAGAGAGAAGTAAATTTGGGATGATAAAGTGGATTACAAATTCAAGGAGTTTGGAAGGAAGAAGAGAAGTTATCATGTTTCTCCACTGCTCTACACATCCCAATCACTTCCAATCTCACTCCAAATGAAATATGAAATTCTTATCACAGCCTAGAATCCTCTGCATTGTTTAGCCTTCTGATGATTCTCTAAACTCATCCTCCCCACTTTCCCTATGATCCCCTACAGCTAACTCTGCTGTAGCACATGAGTGTCCTGGCTATTTCTCCAACAAAACACTCAGACCTTTGCCTGTCTCAGGTCTTTGTGTTTGCAGTTCCTGTAATTTCCCCAGTTTTTCACAAGGCACTACATTGATTCTTTTTGATAAGTATCACCTTAACAAATAGACTTTCCAGGACATCTGATTTTAAAAAGCCTACTCCCTTTCATCCTGTCCCTACCCTATTCTTTCTTTTTAGTTTCTATTACAACCTGACATCTTAAAATTTTGTTTTTTTATCCTCGTCCCATCCCCTCCCTGTCTTTTCAGACTGTATGCTACAGTAGAGCAGAAATTTCCTCTGTTTTATCCAATGCTATATTCGTAGTATCTAGAATAGTGCCTGGCACATACTAGGTGTTCAATAATTATTGATTAAATACATGAATGAAAGTATGACAATATGGGGCTATACTTAGAAAGACAAATTGAGGTAAATGAAGGATTTTCCAGTTGGGTTAGGATTAGGGTTAAGCAATTGAGACTATTTGTATCTGGAGAGAAAGAATCAATATGGAGAAGAGGTTGAGGACACCTTGAAAGGAGAGAGGGTATAAATAGGCAATGGAACAATATTCTGCAAGAGGTATGCAGAAGAAGATTATATCAGGGCAGCAGGTCACAGATAAATCTCAGAAAGGAATAGGAGAATTTCTCCATCTGAAATCTAAGGAAAAGAAAAGGTATGGATAGGAATGAAAATAAAATTTGAGGAAGGAAATTGGAAGCATTGATTCTTAAACTATGAAGAATTCAAGAATTCCAAAACAGGCTAGAAGGAAAGGTAGGGCAGAAGCTTAAGGAGAGATGGGGGAGGGAAACCTCCAACATGTTGCTTACAGTGAAAAGAGAAGACATGCAGATTTCCTGGAAGTCAGTCCAGGGCAGAATTCTTCCCTCTTCATCACACTTGCCTTGCAAATTGTTTTCAGTATGACCATGTTTCCAGCACAGAGCCATGTGTACCATTTAAAATGAAATTTTATTCTACTAAGTTCTTCAGATATAGTCTATTGTGGGGGGAGATAGGCAAATATGGGATGTTAGTGTATTTTACTCACTGAAATTAACCTATATGTGTGTGTGTGTGTGTGTGTGTGTGTATATCTTGATTCTTCCATATATCATATATGTATATATTATGTATATGTATATCTATGAATATATGTGTGTATATGAATATAGGTAAATAGATGTATATGTACCTATAAATATATAAATACATATATATAAAGCTAAAGTATAGTAGATAAAATTAGTTGGGCTTCAGTTTTCTTAGAATCTCCTTGTGGATTTGCAAGAATCTAGTATCTTTCTATCTTGAAACTGAATTTTCCACTTGATTCCTGGCAGAAGCCATCATCATCTGTTCAGACTGATGATAGTTGTTGTTTAAGCTTTGATGGGACAGACCACAGAATATTTATCCCTCTCTGATGATCCAGCTGCTTTACTAAATGTTGTCATTTCTTTTAACTGTTCTGGCATTAGAAGGCAAATGACAACATTTTTTTTCTATCTATAAAGTAGTACATGACTGTTAAAAGAAAACATACAACAAAGAACATAAAAATTATCCATGATTTTACAATTACCAGTGTAATTGATAATTTTTATTGGTGTTTTCCTTTCTAACCTATTTTTCTGTGTATATGTCCAGTTTTTAATTGTTCCAACTAATAATATATACAGTTCTACAGTCTGTTTTTTTTTAATTTCTATCATTAGCATTTTTTCCAGGTAATTAAATGCTCTTGGAAAGATTAGTTTTTTATAGCTGCATAATATTCTATCCTATGGCATTTATTTAACCATTGTCTATTTGGAATTTCTTTGATTTTCTTTTTGTTATAAATATTACTGCAAAAACTTTTCTACACAAATTCTTCATCTATTTAAGGGCATGAGTTTTAAAGTTCTTTGAAACATTATCATTGTTTCTGTGAAAAATTATCACCATAACTGCTGAGTTTTTGTTTTTAAACCAATACATCAGACAGAACATGGGGTACTAATACTTAATTTCATATTTATATATTGATGCTTATAGTGTCTAAGAAGTTGCTTTTTGGGTTGTTACATTATCTTACCCAAGTATTCATAGTCAGTAATTCTCATGAACTTGTGTCCTGTTTTGTATTAATACATTTGTTAAATTTAGTAAAGCTAAAAGAAGTAAATTTTGTGCCATATGTGTTCTTGGACACAGTAAGTTAGAAATAGCACTAAATTCTGTATTTAGATTGTATTTTTTATAATCATCATGGGGAACAACATTACTATAAATTTTGTTGCAACTAGTAGATAATATTGTCATCAAGACCAATATTTGGACACTGGGAGTTACTTGAAAATTGTTTTATTTAAACTTAAGTGGATTTTTTTTGCATCAAAATATTCCCTGATAGTACTAAAGCAGATATTTATTTTAAGTTTTTCAGAACATACCTTATAAATGAAATACAGTTATATGAAAGATTGCTTTTTCCCTGGGTAGAAATATCCTGCTCTGTAGCATTTCAAGAGCTATTTCTTTTCGTTGTTCTTGTTCCAGGAACATAAGTGCTCTTGAGTGAATGGATAATGTTGGTTGAGAGAAGAGAATAGAGGGGGATAAATCTCACATGTTTCTTTTTGGAATTCGTCAATGGCATCTGCTAATGTTCACAGCAGACAAAGTTGCTTAAAATGCAGACTTGCCGTTCCCACTACAATCGATATTGCACATCTTTCATACTTTAAAGACTGATTTTACTCTAAATCTTCTAGCATTCCTTAGGTGATAAACGGCAAGCTTTTAGGGACCAGACCATTTCAACTAACATAGCAACTGTATTTCTATGATGAAGATCTATTTAAAATAAAATGGACTTTGTTTCTGATATAACTGCAAGAAATGAAAAGAAGACTGACCCCCATTCTTATAACTTCTGCGGCCAAATCATCAGATGGTGCTTAGTTTCATTTGTTTGTGTGTGTGTTTCTTATTGGAAGTTAAAATGCTCTTCTTAGACCATTACAGTGTAAGAGAAAGAAAGCCTTCAAAAAAAATATGGTACTTTCTCCTGGATCATTTAGCTTCTACCCGAAGGCACATATAATTTACAAAGTTTTCTAAATCCTATAATTTTCTTTTGGGGAACTATCTCTCTATCCAGCCCAAATCTTCCATAGGCACAAAGTATTACAGTGTATAATAAGGAACAAGTTGGTGACCCCTAGAAAGGGGATCCAGAATTTCCACTGCTGTTATCACAGAGCTCAGTTCCTGGTCATTGGGTAACCATTTTGATATTTGCAGAGATCTTGGGGGTAGAGAACATGAAGGGAAGTAAAAAGTAGCTTGAGTAGTTTTCAAGAAGAATGTAACTTAAAATATATGCTTAGTGTAGCTTAAAAATAAAATTCAAAATTTTAAACTGTTCTCACATTTGTAAAAAAAAAAAAGGAAACTTGTATTGATCTTACAGAATGTTTACTTGTTGGTTTTATTTCTTCTAAAGAAATCATTTTTTATTTATAGGAGATATTTGGAGATGACAGGTGCTGTGTCTCCTATGACCTAAAAGGCCTGCTTTTTTGGAAGACAGTAAGTTATTTTTGGTTTTGAGTAGAGGGTAGAGAAAGATAATTGAGGGGACATCATGGTAGTCAATCCCTTTACTGATTGGTATTGAATGATTGTTTATTTAAAATATGTTCTTGAAGAAAGTTCTAAGACAATACAATAGGGAAATAATGGTCTTTTCAACAAATGATATTAAGGCAACTGAACACCTGTATGCAAGAACTTGAAGTTGGATTCCTTTCTTATACCATACACAAAAAAAGTAATTAACAGTATCATAGACCTTAATGTAAGAGATAAAACTATAAAAGGATTAGAATAAAACACAAATATAAATATTCTTGCCCTCAGATTAGGCAGTAGTATTTATGATATCTTTTATAAGTGGGATCATATCAAATACACAAGTGACAAACTTTTTTAAATAGCTAAACTAACATTCATCAAAATAAAAACCTCTGTCTTACAAATGATAACATCAAGAAAATAAAAAGACAGCTCACAGACTGGTAGAAAATATTAATATATTTGATAAGGGACTAGAATTCCAAATATATAAAAACAATTACAATTTAATAATAAAAAGGAAAATAACTCAATTGAAAAACTAGCAAGGAATTTGACTTGATGTTTCTTCCAAGAAGATACACACTGGGATAATAAGGGCCTAAAATTATGCTCAGCATAATGAAATATTAGGTAAATATAAATCAAAACTACCATGTTCATACCCCCTAAGATAGCTATTATCAGAAAGACAGATAATAACAAGTTCTGGGGAGGATGAAGAAAAATTGGACTTTGCATTCACTGCTGCTGAGTATGTAAAATGGTAACCTCTTCAGAAAACAGTTTTCAATTCCTCAAAAAGTTAGGCATAGGGTTACTATATGACTCATAATTCCACTCCTAGTTATGTGCCCAAGGGAAATAAACATCCACCCAAAATTTATGCATGATAACCAAAAAGTGCAAATAACCCCAATGTTTATCAACAGATAAATGGATAAATAAAATATGGTATATCCATGCAATGGAACATCATTTGTGAATAAAAAATATTAAGTATTAATTCAACTGCAACATAGTTGAATGTAGAAATTATTATGCTAAGTGAAAGAAGCCAGACACCAAAGACCATCTATTGTATGATTTTATTTTATGCAATTTCCAGAATAGGCAGATCTATAGAGACAGAAAGTAGATTAGCAGTTGCCTACAGCTGGGTGCTGGGGGCAGCAAAGAACAAGCTAGTGTTAACTAGGGAATGCTTGCTAAAATTTAGGAGTTTCTTTTGGGATGATTAATATGTTCTAAATTTAGATGGTGACCGATGCTTGCACAGTTCTGTGAGTATACTAAAAAAAAAAACATTAAATTGCACACTGTGGTGAATCTTATAATATGGGAGTTACATGTCTCAATAAAAATGTTAAAAAAAATGAATGTCAGAATCTCAAAATGGGTTTTTAAGAGAAAATTGGTAAAAAAAAAAATCCTGATTGAAGGACAGGCCAGGAACTGATGCAACTCTCTTAAGACATTTCTAGATTCTAGACACAGAGATCTACTTTGGATCCCAAGGGACCTAACAAGTCAGAGATGGGGTTAAGTTCTTTGTTCACTTAACTATAAGCCAATGCCACTGATGAATTGCACATAGAAAGCCCTATCTTGTTATATACAAAGCTTAGATTCTTTGAGGTTATGAGGAATCAACACTCTTTATATAGACATTTTTCTTGGGACAGTAGAGTATTCTCAGTGATTCCACTGTATCTTGCACTCACACTTTTTTGAGGAGTGGGGAGCAATTATTAGTGATTTCATGTATGTTTTCTGGTTTTGACAAGGAAAAGGAAAATAAAATAATGTTTTATTTTAATATTATTACAGTAGCATCAGTATTTATGTGGCTCTGCAAAAGGCAGGAGTCTCACCAGAATTATTTATTTTCAAAGCTTAGTGTGAGGGGAATATTTGTGAAAACTTTACTTGAAATCTTTGCTTGATCTATATGTGTATCTTTACATCCATATGTATATGTGTATACAGGTAATGTTATCTCAAAAACATTTGCTATTATTCTCTTAGAAATGAAAATACGAGAAACAAATATAGTGTTTCAGTTGAACAAATTTGAAGCAGAATGATTAAATTCCTCTCAACTTAAACATAGTGAATCGGTGACAGTCTAAAAATAATTACAACTAATGTCAATCTAGTATATTTTACCTCAGCAAAGACTAGAAGTAGACAAGTGCAAAGAACTTCATATATTTTTTGGTTACATGTGTTTAGTTTATCATTTATATTAAATTTAATTTAAATATAATTTTGCTATTAATTGTAATGTTGTCCTGCCTACCCCCACTATCATTTATTTTGGGGCAGTCATGGGCAAACATATTTTTAAGCCTATTGAGGCATATTAATCAAGCATAACAATGTGGCAAGAACAAAATTTTATTTTTATTAGAAAAACAAATGGGCAAGTTTATATTATCTATAAATCTCTTTTTCTCTATTAAATATTTTGTGATTTGAAATAATTATAAAATTTTAGAAACGGGTATAAAAGAGTGATAAGAATATTGCTATTCACAGTGTGTAAAGAATTGTTAAAGTATCTATAGGAAAAAAGCTTTCTGGGATTTCTAAACCCACTAAAAGCCATTACTCATTTCTCAAGAGAAGCTAATAAAATGGTGACAACTCTTCCAAGGTTACAAAGAAAGAATCCAGGAAAAATTATTATAGTTTTAAAGGGTAATAATGTGCAGAATAATTTATATTATATATATATATTTTTTTTAAAAAAAACATATACCAAGAAAATTAAGAACTTAGGTGAAATTGACAAATTCTTTGAAGAAATATAACAAAATTGGCACAAAATATAAAATCTGAATTGACAATTAATAAAATAGTTAACAAAAGATATTTAACAAAAAATGACAACTATAGTGAGAATTTTAAAATATTGCTGAAATTAATGAAATATAACCTAACTAAAGTAGAGAAACTGAACTCATTTATAAAACTTTCCCATGAAGATATCTCCAGACCCAAATAAGTGATAGTATCAGTGATTTCTATTAAATATTCAAAGGATTGTACATTAGCACTGTCCAAAAAGAGGAGGAAATACTTTCTAACTCATTTTACCAGCCTAGCATATCCCTAATGCCAAAAATGGAAAAAAAGAAAATGAACAATTCATATCTTCCATGAATATATATGTAGAAATCATTAGCAAAATATTAGCAAATTAAATACAAAAACATATTAAAGGACAATAGACTATAACTATGTAGGGATTATCCTTGGACCACAAATTTGTTTTAATGTTCGAAATCAATGATGTAATTCACCATAACAGAATGAAGGATAACAACCATATGATCCTTCCAAAAGAAGCAGTAAAAAAAAATTGACAGCTTACAATATTCATTCATGATGAAAGCTTTTCCCAAATTGTCTTCAGCTAACATCATAATTAATGGTGATTGTGATGGCTAATTTTATGTGTCAAATTGACTGGACCATAGGGTGCCCAAGTATTTGGTCAAATGTTATTCTGGGTGTTTCTATGAGGATGCTTTTGGATGAGATTAACATTTAAATTGTTAGATTTTGAGGATAAAGCAGATTGCTCCCCATTATGTGGTGGGCCTCATCCAATCAGTTGAAGGCTTGAATAGAACAAACAGACTAGGCCTCTCTGAGCAAGAGGGAATTCTCCAGCAGACTGCCGTTAGATTTCATCTGCAACATTGGTTCTTATGGTTCTACAGCAATTCCTTTAGACTCAAACTGGAACACTGACTCTCCTGGATCTCCAGCCTGCTGCCTACCCTGAAGAATTTGTATTGCCAATCTTCATAATCACATGAGTTAATTCCTTGTAGTAAATCTCATTTTTTTAATACACACACACAACCTATTGGTTCTGTCTCTCTGGGTACCTCTGACTAATACAGTGATATACTAAATGCTTCCCCTGCAAGATCAGGAAGAGAAGGATGGATGCTCTCATCACTTTTATTTCAACATTGTACTGAAGGTCCCAATCATCGCAATAACAAAATAAAAATAAAGAAAAGGCATAAAGATTCAAAAGGAAGAAATAAACTGCCTCTGTTCAGAGATGGCAAGATTTTTTTCATAGAAAATCCTAAGGAATATAGAACAGTACTAGAACCAACAAATAAATTTATCAAGGTTGCAAGATAAAGGTCAATACAATTGAGCAAATATATATTTACATACTAGCAGTAAAAAATTAGAAGGTAAATCTGTAATTGCATCAGAATACGTAAAACACAGGAATAAATTTAACAAAAGATGTGCAAGGCATTTAAACAGAAAAGTATAAAATGTTGGGTTGGCCAAAAGCTTCGTTCATTTTTTTCCAGAAGATGGCTCTAGTAGCACTTAGTCATGTTTAACTTCATTTGACACAATTTTGTTAGGTTGTATGTGACAGTTGTCATATCTGCATGCATTTAAAAAAAGGCATCAACATTGGTGAATTTTTGTGTAGCCATTTTAATATTGAAGATGGAAGGAAAAAAAGCAACATTTTCGGCATATTATGCTTTATTATTTCAAGAAAGGTAAAAACGCAACCGAAATGCAAAAGAATATGTGTGCAATGTATGGAGAAGGTGCTGTGACAAAGTGCTGTGTCAAAATTGGTTTGTGAAGTTTCATGCTGGATTTTAATCACTGGACCATGCTCCACGTTCAGGTGGGCCAGTTGAAGTTGATAGCGATCAAATCGCGACATTAATTGAGAATAATCAATGTTATACCACGTGGGAAATAGCTGACATACTCAAAACATCCAAATTAAGTGTTGAAAATCATTTACACCAGTTTGGTTATGTGAATTGCTTTGATGTTTGGGTTCCACATAAGCGAAAAAAACACTCTTGACCATATTTCCGCATGCGATTCTCTACTTAAATGTAATGAAAACATTCCATTTTTGAAACAAATTGTGATGAGTGATGAAAAGTGGATACTGTACAATAATTTGGAATGGAAGAGATCGTGGGGCGAGTGAAATAAGCAAACCAGCAACCACACCAGAGGCTGGTCTTCATCCAAAAAAGATGATGATGTGTATATGGTGGGATTGGAGGGGAGTCTTCTATTATGAGCTCCTTCTGGAAAACCAAGCGATTAATTCCAACAAGTACTGCTTCCAATTAGACCAACTGAAAGCAGCATTTGACAAAAAGCATCCAGAATTAGTCAACAGAAAATGCATAATCTTCCATCAGCATAACGCAAGACCACATATTTCTTTGATGACCAGGCAAAAACTGTTACAGCCTGGCTGGGAAGTGATTTGCCGTATTCATCAGACATTGCACCTTCAGATTTCCATTCATTTCGGTCATTACAAAATTCTCTTAATGGAAAAAATTTCAATTCCCTGGAATTTTAGACTGTAAAAGGCACCTGGACTGTTCTTTGCTCGAGAAGATAAAAAGTTTTGGGAAGATGGAATTATGAATTTGCCTGGAAAATGGCAGAAGGTAGTGGAACAAAAGGGTGGATATGTTGTTCAATAACATTCTTGGTGAAAATAAAAAATGTGTCTTTTATTTTTACTTAAAATCCAAAGGCACTTTTTGGGCAACCCAATATTACTGAGAAGTTACAGAAGATATCAATAAATGAAAATATTCATGTTCACACATTGGAAGGCTCAATATTATTAAAATAGTAATTCTGCCCTAATTGCAATCTTGATCATACTCTTAGAACATTTTTTCACAGAAATTGTCAATTTGATGCAAAATTGTATATGGAAATGCAAATGACCTAGAATATTCAAAGCAATGTTTAGAAGGAAGAACTAAGTAGTAGGACAAACTAATGTTAACATTTCTTCTATCTAAATTATTTAGTAATCAAGCCAGTGTGGTATTGGTAACATGATAGACATATAGATCAATACAACAGAATAAAGAATCCGTAAATACACCTACACATATATGCAATATTGTTTTTTGACAAAAATGTCAAAAGGGTTCAATGAGTAGAGAAAGTCTTTTGAATAAACAGTGCTAGAAAAACTGGATATTCATATAGGAAAAAAATGAACATTTAAACCTATCCACACCATAAAAACATTAGCTCTAAGTCAATCAAATACTTAAATAGAAAGCTAGAATAACAAAGCATCTAGAAAAAAACATAGAAGTAAAATTTTACCAGTTTGAAGTAGACAAAGACTGCTTAGAGAGGGCGTAAAACATAATATATAACAGAAAAAATTATAAATTGGACTTTCCCAAAATTAAAAATTTGTATATTTCAAAATAAAGTATTAAGACAACAAAAAGGTAAAACAAAGGATGAGAGAAAATATTCACAATACATTTATCTTACAAAGGATTTCAGAATTTTTATTACTCAATAATATGCAGACAACCAAATAAAAAATAGGTGAAAGATTTGAATGGATATCACAGAAGACATACAAATGGTCAAGAAGCACATGAAAAGATGCCAAACATCAAAAAGATGCATTAGGGCTTCCCTGGTGGTGCAGTGGTTGAGGGTCCACCTGCAGATGCAGGGGACGCGGATTCGTGCCCCGGTCCGGGAAGATCCCACATGCCGCAGAGCGGCTGGGCCCATGAGCCATGGCCGCTGAGCCTGCGTGTCCTGAGCCTGTGCTCCGCAACAGGAGAGGCCACAACAGTGAGAGGCC
>NW_006796449.1:763043-833114 GCF_000442215.2 Lipotes vexillifer | reverse complement strand
GGCCTCTCACCGTTGTGGCCTCTCCCGCTGCGGAGCACAGGCTCCGGACGCGCAGGCCCAGCGGCCATGGCCCACGGACCCAGCCGCTCCACGGCATGTGGGATCCTCCCCGACTGGGGCACGAACCCGCATCCCCTGCATCGGCAGGCGGACTCCCAACCACTGCGCCACCAGGGAAGCCCTGTATTTGTATTTTTAAGTAAGTAGGTTATGTTATATTATTTCTCCAAAGCTCTGTTGTTTTTATTTTTTTCAGTTTGGATTTTTTTTTTTTTTTTTTTGTAATTGACACCAAACCTTGGCAAGCTGTAATTCATAATCAAATAAATGCCTTATTTTATGCATATAAAAAAATAAAATAAAATACAAAAAAAATGTCAATTATGGACAAAGGTTTGGAACAACTGGATCTCATGTACATTGTTTTTGAGATATCAGAAAGTTACTTTAAATGTTTAAAATGCATCTATCTTATGATCTAGCCATTTCATTTCTAGATATTTACCCACTAGAAATAAAAATAAATATTCACAAAAACTGCTTATACGTGAATTTCTATAGCAATTTTATTCACAATAGCTAAAAGCTGGGAAAAAGCCAAATGTCTATCCAGATGTGAATGGGTTAAAAAATACATGTTACATTCCTGTAATAAAATAATTCTCAGCAATAAAAAGAAACAAACTACTGATGCATACAACATGTATGATCTGAAATTCATTTTCCTGAGTGAAAAAAGTCAGACTTAAATAACACAAACTGTAGGACTCCATTCAGTTAAAATTCTAGAAAATGGAAACTAATGGATTGTTACTAAAAGTATATGAATGATTGCCTGGGGCTGAGCAACAAAGGAGGGATGGACTACAGATAGGCATGAGAACACTTTTGGGGGTGATGGAAGTATTCTACATCTTATTCACAGGGAGGATTTTAAAGATGTATATATCCATCAAAATTCAAATACGTGTACACTTTAAATAGATGCAGTTGTATGAAAATTATAAATAAATAAAAGCAATTTTTAAAATGGAAGCAAATCCTCAAAGTCTGGTATGTCCTCAGGACTACATATTGGTGTAACTATGAAAATGATTTTTAACTGTTGATAATAACATCTTATAAAATGCTATAAAATGAGTAGCCTGATGGATTGATTTATTTAGGAAGATCAAACCTATGTAAATGTATACATGCAAAAGAACAAATGAAACTGGAAGAATACGTGTTAAGATATCTTTCAGGCTTTTTTCCCCTACATTTTGTAAATGCCAAACATTCTATAAATGAGAGAGATTCTTTTTGTTCTAAAACTACTTTTAAGTGATGTTGATATGATAGAGATGGTGGGATGAGGGAAGAGCCAGGAAATTTCTATGTCCCTTTTCAGTATTACTTAGGTTCATCATGCTTCTTCTGAAGAGACTCTCTCATGAACTGCCTGCATTGCTTCTTGAGAGTCAGATGACAACCAGTAGTTAGGCATCACCTGTTAATCTGATAGTAATTGAAGCTGTAGTTTTAAAGTAAAAAAAAAAAAAAGGCAACATACACAATAATGGCAATACACATTGACAAGGCAGGCAAATATATTACTATTGAGATTACTTGCTTCAGTATACCAATTGGTATAACCAATAGTGCAATGTCCAGTTGAAGTAAATAAAAGAAACTAGTGTACTATATTAAAAACTAATGGTACTTCCATTTGCTTTATAAATAAAAGGGTTAGGACTGTAGGAGACCTTATAAATCAGAGGCCAAAAAAAAAAAAAATGTTGCCAGTTAAGACAGTAAAACGACAGAGACTCTTATTTAGGTTTACACACCAAGTTTGGGCAGAAATGAGACATATTTCTCAGAAATAGGCTTTTTTATTAAAGCATAAGTTTCATTCATCTCTGAAACCTTACTATACTAAATTTAAGTAAGCTTTTGTGGTGATTTTTCACTCAACAAGACTGGGAGAGTGTACATTTTTTTGATCCATTACTTATGTATCATTAGTTCCTGGATTACAGATAACAAATCAAATTATTATATTTTCATGTGATTTGCATTTACATTAGAAAAGAAAGCCTCTTTTTCAAGTTCCCATTCAAATTAAATAATTGTATCACCTTAAAATCGTATCGAACGTGTATAACATGATTCCCACAATCACAATGACACATTCAAACAAATTGGCTTTGTAAAATGTAATAGAGGGAAAAAATACTTTTAAATTTTAGCTTCTAGAATTCTCAGTCTTTTCTTTCTAGTGATATAATGGTCAAAATTCGACAAAAATAATTATTTCTCTTTGATAGCCACTAATGAAAAAATAGTCTTAGGAGCTTTTGTGTATGTTCCTATGAGCTCTAACTAAAACAGTCTTAGTGTCAACATTCTAATCACTACATTCACGTGGTTGTCATCATTCCCTTAACCAAACGTGCTGATCTTAAATCTCCTTGGAGTTCATGTCACTGTACAGAATTAACCTGTTTACCCTGGTGAGAGTGAACTTGTAGGTTCTGATCAATGACAAGAATTTTCTTTTTCACCTATAAAGAAAATGTCAGTGTTTTCACAATATTTTAGATATCTTTTGCAAAAAGTGGGACTCAGCAGGCAAGTTAGAGATGATTAATTCTATTCATGATATTACAGTGAATTTTTTTTTTTTTTTTTTTTTTTTTTTTTTGTACTTCATGAGACCTGAGTTCCTCAGAGGGTTTTTTTCTCAGGTTTCCTGCCACACCCACAGTTTTTGGCAAACCCGTGTCCCCTGCATCGGCAGGCAGACTCTCAACCACTGCACCACCAGGGAAGCCCTACAGTTAATTTTTTATTGTGGCTGAGTCTCACATTAAATGTTGCTATTGTTAAGAAACAGATAATTTTAGTTAGAGGTCTTAGGATATATATGTATATACATATATAGTCGGTGATCCTTGATATTTAATTCTATGATACATGTTTAACATTGTTTGTTTTTAACTTTTTTTTCCTCTGGTTGAAGCGAGACTTCAGCTCAAATATTGAAATAACCATTTGTGGGTATTTCCAAGGAAATTGTTAAGCAGAACATTTTAAATTACAGGTTTCCTGCAGATTTTTTGCTTAAGAAAATCCTGACACTCCATTTTCTGGTAGAAATTTTTTGGAGGAGTGTATCCGACATGCTTGCTTTCTACCAAAAACCATAGATACACCCTCTTTCAAGTTTCCTAACTAATATATTTCATATTATATGTTTCTGATCCAGTTTAGCTGTTTTAAAAAGCTCAATAAGAAATATAAACTAATAATATAATTTCAACTTGGAAATAAACATTTAACTAATTAACATATTCTCTTAATATCTATCTTCAGTTAGTCCATTTTAACTTTAAATTTAAAAATACTGAATTTCTGGAATTTTAAAACCCATGAAGAAAAATCTATAATAGTTCTGAAAAAAAACGTTGTTCTTCATAATCAAAGTACTGTTCTTAGGAAAGTAAGTTAAAGCCACTAAGACAGATAATAACTATCTCAGGGGGGATGTTTGTACTCATTAAACTTTATAACACACCACTGCTTTTTACTTTCACTTTTCTTTCATTTGCCATCTTTGGAAGAAAAATAGAGTATCATTAGACATTAGAAAAAAAATTACTCCTTATAAATCACAAATAAAATGTATCTATTGATCTCTAATTGTGGCCTGTTATTGAATTTGCTTTAAAGAGTTCATGCCTTCTGTATGTCTTGAGCTTGAACATTTCCTCTCATCCTCACTTTTGTTCTAGTTGCTGCCTATCATTGTTTAATTACCCAGTCCAGCCTTCCTCTGGAAGTCAGTCATTAGGGAACAGTAAGACAGACTTATGCAGTGTTATTAGCCTTTTTCCCCAAATATGTTAGCTGATTTTCCAGCTAAGTCAGGAAATACAGATGAAAATTTTATTCATAGTAAGACCTCTTGAGAAGGTGCTAACAATGAGATCATGCAGTAATTTCTAAACATTTATTAAATGTTCATATACAAAGTAAGATGATGGAAAGAGGGGTCTTGATCAAATAGATTGAATCACTGTTTCTGTCACTCAGAATTATATTTACTCCATTTCTCTAAGAGCTTACTGCTTTCTAGAGAGTTTGTAATTGAGCAAAAATAACTACTAGAACTCAGTCTGGATGTTAGAATGATTTGGGGGATATAATGACTTTTCTATAACTGTAATTTACATCTGCCTTTTTCTTTTCCCTTTTTAATTTTTCTGTTTACTCTATTGTGATATAACCTGGTGAAGTATGTTTCAAGATTTCTTTGAAGAATTCCTCACTGTAGTAGGTTTTACTGAAACATCATTCACTGATTAATTCTAGGACTGTGATGCTCCATAAAGCAAAGAAGCATCAAGGGAATAAAAACTCATCTTTCCAAGTTGGAAGACCTCTCTGTAATATTCAGAAACTGTGTTAAACAGGCTGACTTCTGTTTTTAGGCCTACCTGGAAGCTTTTCTTCACCCAAAGTTAACCCTGTTTGTTCTTAAATTCTTGCATAACTAAATATATAAATAAAGATGAAGGAGCTAGGTTTTTCTCTTAAACCTCACAAATAATGCATTAATATTTTCCTCTAGGTTCTTTCCTTATAATCTTAAGATTAATTAAAAAATGCAAGTGGCTACAAAAGGATATTCAGGTAATTGTACTTTGATTAGGAAAATTAACAAATAAAAGACTATCTACTAGACATGACCCAACACATGAGGTGCAGAGCAGCACAGAGGGACCTGAATGTCATTATCCTTTCCTGTAACATACTTGTCCTGAGGACAAATAAGGACCTTAACTCTTACAGCTGCCAACCGGGCTTTCTCTATAAATCAGATGCTAGAGACATTCTATTCCATAATGTGTTATTTTGAAAATAAAGGTATTGCTAGTTTGCTAAATATTGATGCCTCTAAAATGAAGATGACTTACATGTGGTACAATTAGTTAAAGATACAATTTAAACTTTGTGGACATTAAATAGCTTTTTTACAGGAAGTCGAAAAATTGAAATTTGACTATAATATTTGATTCTTCTGAAGTCATTTAAAACATTGATACATAATAGTTATATTCTTATTATTTATGAAAGCATGAGACCTAGAGCTCTCTGACTGTGTGATTTGATTCGTTGGGAATTTAAAGTTATAAGAATGCTCTTCTTCCTATTTGGGGGAAAAAAAACACAAAATAAAATATTGCATTTCAAGGATTTTAAATTTCAAAAACTAAAAGGAAAGAGAATTTTACATATTGAAAATATTTGCACAGTTTTATTAAATTACAGTTTTGTTTTGCCCCTATCATTCTTGAAATGTCTCTGTATAAAGTGTATTATGAATGATAATAAATAAGTTAACATAAAGATTGCTAAACAAATTCAATGGATATACAGAAAAAAAATTGCTGTTTATTTATTGCTTGCCTTAAGAATAATTTCTGGCTACCTCCTCTAGGGTCAATAGTTCATTTAAACAGCCCTTAATATTGTCTAGTCAACCCAGTTGTCTATGTTTTTAAAGGGGCAGGCATATAAGATTACTATCAAAAATACAATAAATGTATCAATTTATTCAAACACAATGAAATAAGTGTTACTAACTCGCTGCTATGTGAGTAACTCATTCTGCCTACATTTGGGCTGTGTTAAACTGAAAAGGAAAATTAAAGAAGCAAGCTAGTAGGTAGAGTGTTGAAGTCTGACATAAAATGAATCCAAAAAAGGGACAAAACAGAACAATTTAAAAACGAACTTTAAGTCTCTTATCATGAATATGAATTACATTTTCATTCATTCAATAAATATTGATTGTAGACCTACTATGTGCTGGGCACTATTGTAGATTCTGGGAAGACAGCAGTGAACAAAACAGACCAAAACCTCTGCTTTCCTGGAGTTTACATTGTATTTGCTTAATTACATAGTGTTTTGGATGAAGTCATCTTTTGAAAGTCTCAGACATTTGTCACAGATGGTCTGTAGGCTACATGGCATCCATATGAATCCCTACATTTCTAACAATACAGTATTCTGGACATTATCAGGCTTGTCATAATATAGTATATATTTCTTAGGTTTGGCATATTACTCCATCAGTGAAGGGTCTCCAGCAACCCATCAAATATAGTTCAGAGTTAGAAAATTGTTAGGACATTGTTAAATATTATGGAAGTTGTGCAAACTTTCATTCTGAAGGATATTAAAAATAGATAATTCAAGGTTTTACAGTAAAGATAGAATAAGAGATTAGCTTTTTTAATTTATGCATGGTATCCTCCATAGAAAAAGCTCATCCTTACAAGATTTTTCTGTACTTATTCAAAGAGTGTATCATGTCTGTCTTGAAAATCATGGTAGGTTGAATCACTTTTACTAATGGAAGCAAGACACATCCTCAGGAACATCAGGTATGTTGCTTCCCAGAACAGATTAGGACATTTGGTCTATTCATTTTTATGTTAATCCCTTCTTGAAGTTGTACACCTCTCAATTTAAAGTGCTCAGTCCAAATTATTTAGTTTTTGCTGTGGTTACTCTCTGCAATACCCTTACCATAATGATACAGGCAAGCCCTTGTCTTTTCTCTGCCATACACTAAGAGGACTTCTTAGGCAATGACTATCCGTTTTGGGATTTTGCCAATTTTCTCATTGTCAGTTTTATCATATTTCCTTACCTTTTCCAGTAAATTTTACTAAATCATATATTTTGCAGAAAATATCTATAATATGCTGTAAATCTTACATTCATGTCATTCTCATTATGCATTTTAATGGGGAAATTTAACGAGGAAATACTGCATAAAGAGGAGAATGATAAAGAAATGTGTCTTATCTCAACACTTTTTAGTGTGGAAATGGGTGGATTTCTCTGAATGGGTCATTCTGGTGGGAAGAGAGAGAAGATGGTACCTGGAAATCAATACTTCCAAATAGCCTGGTCTAAGATGCCCCAAATCCAGCCCTCAGTAAATCTGCCAACTAGCCCTCCCTGCACCATTATTTCCTTCCTCACATTTGTTTAGCAAATCAACAAAACTTAACAAAGCTCAATCATTTGATTCCCAGAGTAAACCCACTGAGAAAAAGGTGACCTGGAATAATTATTTCCATTTTATTTTTGAGGAGACTGGACCAGCAAGAGGTCAGAAATTGCAGCACGAAGCAAGGACCCAAAGATTTCCCAAAGTTCACTCCATGCATATTTTGTTTTTACCATATCCAAATGCCACCTGCACTATTCCATTTTGTGGGTTTTTTAAAAAAATGGACACTTAACTAATTTTCTTAAGTCAACTGATACTGAGAAGAAATTTTACTTCATTACCTGAAATAGAAAACCAGCATCACTTGCCAAAAATAGATTAATAAATACAATGTAAAATTCTAATTAGAAACCGTTGCCTGGAGAGCTTTTAAAAGTCCCAATGCCCAGGCCATACCCCCGGACCTACTAAAACAGAATTCCAGCGGAGGGAGGAGGAGAAGACCAGGCAAAAGTAGTTTTTTTTCTCTTTTATTTGCGGTACGCGGGCCTCTCACTGCTGTGGCCTCTCCCGCCGCGGAGCACAGGCTCCAGACACGCAGGCCCAGCGGCCATGGCTCACGGGCCCAGCCGCTCCGCGGCACGTGGGATCCTCCCAGACTGGGGCACGAACCCGTGCTCCCCGCAGCAGCAGGCGGACTCTCAACCACTGCGCCACCAGGGAAGCCCCGACACTTTCTTTTCTTGATTCCTCAGGGCTAGGATGAACTCATCACAGGGTCCAGATAAGGTAAGTAAAAGGATGTTATGTGATCAGATAAAGATCACATGTAGGCATTCATAACCCATCTTAATTAGTACCCATCATGAAACTAATTAAACTAAACCTAAAAACAAAGTTGTGCTAGTTCCTGTGAAGACCTCTGGGCTTTGTGTCATTGAGCTGATCTAAATACCTGAATCTTCAGCTGCAGCGGCTGCTGCTTCTGCAGAGCCCTCTAGTGGAGAGCATGGCTATAGCAGTTTCCTAAACCAGGGACTTCACAATAAAAAATCTTTCGTGAAATCCAGTGAAGTGAGCACTGACACATGCCATTACTCCTTCGCATGTTTAGATGTGATGGTACCTCCAATAGACAGATTTCTTATATGAGAGCTTGACTTGTAAATTTATTCCAGCTTTTGTGTTCCAAAGTGAATTGAAAAAAGTCTAAGTTTTTACTTGGGCCTTGACTTCTGCAAGTGTTTCAAAAAAAAAAAAAAAGACTGAATATTTAAGCCTAAACTAACTAAGTTAGAGAAATTGCAAAGTTAACACATTTGAAATAATAAGAATATAACATGCACATTTTGAATCCTTTCATTGCCATAATTAAGAACTGATGGAGGGTTTAATTTTTTTTCTAGAAAACAGTTTATATCATCAGTATATTTGTAATTAAAGTTTTAGGTGCACTCCCCTTTACCTTGATTTATTTTTTTCAATTTAGTTAGCTTTTGAGCTTCAAACAGCTCTGTAAAATTCATATTTTTAATTTAAGGAAATAGATTTGGATATATAAAAACCTAGAGTTTGTGACCGAAGTAACTTCCGTTTTAACTTGAGAAATACTGCACAGGTAAAGATGATTGACATTAAGATGTGCATTACCTGCCACATTTTAAATTATTTATCATTATTTAACCACTATATTGACATGACAGAATAGGGATCACTGACCCATAGCACAATCTAGGAGACAAATTAGAAAAGCAGGTGAGGTTATTTGGGCACTTGTGGAAACCAGAGCATCCGTGAAAAATCACAAATGTTTGACACTGTTGAATATAAGATCCCTATGACTTAATATGGATTATTTTTCCAGATCCCAGCTGAATTGACGACTATGGTTAGACAAGCACATAATCAGTTAATTTTTCTGTACTGAGTAATGCTATTTTATGTTCAGGCTTACAAGATGCTTGAGAAACAAAATTGAAGCCATGTGTTCTCAAAATATACTTCTATAGAGCATTTAATAATCCTTTACCACCTTTCTTTTTTTATTAAAAATTACTCTAGATGCACCTACATTTTTACCTAAGCCATAAATATAGCTTCAGTTATGACGCCATTAAAACAAATTTCCTTCAATTAGATAGCCATATTGCTATTATTTGTTTTACCAAACCATATATCAATGCACCAAAAAGCTCATAAAAGGCTCATTTGTATTTCAAATTATTTCATTAGAAATGAAAAAATTACTTTCTCATCTTTAGATAAACTTCCTAATACTTGTAAACACAAATTCATTTTGTATTAAGTCATAGGTTTGTTTTTACAATGGTTTTCCTATGTTTGTTAAGGTTGCAAATCTCCTTGGGCAGTTGAAAATTGGCCACTTAATACATATCTTGAGAAATTATCATCCAACTGTAATGATCACATATTCAACATATCTGAAATAAAATGAAAGAGATTGTCATACACGCTTGTGTTGAACAGTGTCTTCTCTCTTCTAGATAATGTTTGGTATTTACCTTGTCAGGAAAGAACTTAAAATATTGGGCAGATAATTTATACCCTTGAAACAGTTAACAATGCAGATCAGTAAATTATAAAATGCTTAAAAGAGTGATTTAGATAGAAGTGAAATAAGAATTCACAACAATGATGAATTCATCTTGACTATATACCTTCAAGAAGAGAGGGATTTAGGGTAATAAAGTATTGTCTGACTACTTTGTGGGAGCATTAGGTTTATCTTGAAGTTTACTGAGACATAAGGTTGGATTGATTAAGCTATGATTCCCATATTTTTACCATCTGATATTTTAATATTTTAATGCTTGTATTTAAATATATATCTATATATTTATATTAATTTTCCAAACAAAATTTATGTATTCTGGAACTCTGCCATATAAAATATTGTCAGATCTGCAAAGACATTGCCTAGGCACTTGTCAGAGTTGCAGAATTTCAGGCCCTGTCCTGGATTTACTAAATCATTTGAACTAAGATTTTCTAAGTCTGCATTTGAACAAGCTCCCCCAATGTCCTGCATATTAAAGATTGAGACCTCCTGCTTTAGAAAACACAATTGGCTAGTGTATTGACACAGTATTTCACGTGTGTGTGTGTGTGTGTGTGTATGTGAATGTTCTTAAGTATATAAGTGTATACGTGTGTGCAGATATGAGTATGTCTCAAAAACTGACTTAAAAGGGCTGTGATACAGGTTCTGTTTCAGGCAAAACACTCCCTTCACTCCCCCACCACCTCCAGCCGCATATGCTCTTGTTCAGAGTTTGCTCAGAGTTTGGGGATGTTTTCCTTAGATTTCAAGATGAACTCTTGGCTTGTTTTGACTGTCTTTTGGCAAGAGAAATGGAAGACTAGGAAATAACGGCAGTAATAATGTTTGTTTTTAAAAATGGAGAAATGTTCCAGAGGTAATAGTGAAAATGAGTATAAGAGTATGTTTTAAATAGCATTGGTTAGTTAACAAGCAAATCACATTTATGATCTATGTTTTGCTTTTCTTTTGATGACTTTATAACAATTGAATGAGCATTTTTCAATTAACTTAGGCATGCTAATTTTTATATTGATTGCATAAACTTGCACGTTCAAATCCAACATATATTAATTCAGTGGATATCAGTTCAAGCATAGCAAATTAATTTGTGCAACCTACTGTGACTATTTTCAAATCCAAAATCCAGTAATTGTTCCAAAAATCACAGCCCTTCAAGACGTTTTCTTGGATTATTCTGTTCTTCTAATCACCCTCAAACACTTCAGTAACAGAAGATTTCCTGCAAATTTTCTCCTAGATATTTGTTTCTAATAGTTCCTTTGTATAATGTAAGATCTTTCCTGTTGTTGCCTTTGACTGTGTTGAACGTAATGAAGTTGCTAATGTTTTAGACTTTCTCTATCTGTAAAATGATAGGCTCCAAAGAGTTTTGCAGCTCTAAATATGATTTTTCTGAGAGGGGATTCCCAGTCCTGTGGTCTTTCCATTAACTGGAAAAAACATTTTTGTTTTTAATTTTCACCAAACTCTACCTTTTTCTTTTCTTTTTTCTTTTGGTTGACTGTTCCCTTCCTGAAATTTTCAGTTCTCTTGTCATCTCCAACTCACTCTCTCTTTACCTTTCTTTTATGATATCTATTCCTACTCGATGAATTCTGATCATTATACATCCTCCATCTGCCTTTTGAACATTTTATTTAAGAGGATTGAATTTTCTCTCACTGTTTATGATCCATCTGGACAACTTCATCTACTGCAGTGGCTTAAGCTACTACCAATCTGCTAATGATTGTTCAATTTGCAGTCTCTAATCTGTCTTCCCTTCTAGGCATTTACATCTAACTTTTGGCTTAAATATATCTACACGTACATCTCGCCGTGTCCTAAGCAGAAGTCGTTATTTCCCCACCTTTTCTTCCTATCCCAAATTTAATCCCCTAAACTCCTTTGTCAATTAATTGTATCACTAGTCAGCTAAACACAGGAGAGAGAAATCTTATAGGCCTCTTTCATTTTGTAATACTCTCACTACACCTTGCTTTCCCCTCTTCTAGGCTTGCCTTCTCTAAGCTAACCTTCTTGAAAGGGTAATACATTTACTGTTTTTACTTCCTCACTTTCTATTTACTCTTTTATCTGAATCCTACTTGCAAAACAATTACCCCACCAAAACTGCTACCACAAAAGTCATTAAAACCTTCAGTTGTCAAACCCAGTTGTCACTTTTCAGTCAATATCTTATTGGATATTTCTGTTGAATGCATTTTTGACCATCAGCTGTTTGTGAAACCCTTAAAAAGTTGGCTTCCAGTAGGCTAATCCCTTCTAGTTCTTTGCTCTTCTCTGTTTCTGCCTGTCTTAAATACAGGCTCACCTCATTTCATTGAACTTTGCTTTATTGTGCTTCACAGACATCGTGTTTTTTACAAATTGAAGGTTTATGGCAACACTGCGTCAAGCAAGTCTATCGGTGCCATTTTTCTAACAGCATATGCTCTCTTCTTGTTGCTGTGTCACATTTTGGTAATTCTCAAAATATTTCAAACTTTTTCATTACTATTTGTTGTGGAGATCTCTGATCAGTGACCTTTGATGTTACTAATTAATTAATTGTTTTTTAATGAAAGTACATTGGTTTTTTTTTAGACATTGCTATAACATGATTAATAGACTACAGTATAGTGTAAACATAACTTTTATATGCACTGGGAAACGAAAAAATTTGCGTGACTTTTTTTATTGTCATAGTTGCTTTACTGTGGTGGTCTGGAACCAGCCTGTAGCATCTCCAAGGTCTGCCCATATTGGTATATGCTCGGGTTTCATTCTTGGCCAACTGATAATTCTGCCAACGCTTTGCTTACATGAATGAACCTACTTATTTTTTTCATACTAATTACAGTGGTCCCTCCCTCAGCATCCTTCAGCGATTTTTCTAGAACCTCCTTGAATACCAAAATATGTGAATACTCAAGTCCCTTACATAAAATGAGAAGCGCAATCAATACAGTCAGCCCTCCATATTATGGGGCTCAGCACCTGCGGAACAGAGGGTCACCTGCATTTGCAGAGGAAATCATTTCCAAAGGAACAATTCCAGTCAAAGTCTTTGTCTCCTAATAGTTCATCTACTCTTGGCTTTCCCTCAGGTCACTTCATCTATATAAACCTAAAATAGAAATTTTGTATTATGCCCATTCTCTATTCTCAAATCTCTCTTGCAGTCCTGACTACCTCCTCACTCAAGCCACAGATTGAAAGGCCTCCTTGACATATCCAGCTACCTCATTGCTCATAATCAATCTATGAAGTTGTTTGCCAATTCCACCCAGTTACATTTGTGTGATTTGTAGTTCTACCATCACTGCTCAGTATGAGACCCTCTAGATCTCTTTTCTAAATCAAGATTAAAAAAATGTATTGAATGATTTTAATGTGTCAAGCACTAAGCTTACACTTTATCTGTACCATCCCAAATCTCATATAATCCTTACAACATCCCTATGAGATAGGATCTATTATTATTAGAATTTTACTAAGAGTAACAGAGCCAGGGCAGTCTGGTTCAAGATCCCCACTTGTACCTCTGCATGATGTTGGCTATTCTATTGTGAAGGGATCCTAATTGGTCTCTTGGCTCCTAATTGGTGTTTTTGCTTCCGTTTTACCCTCCCCACTTAACTATGTCAAAATGATCTTTTTAAAATGCTAATTGAACATGTCTCTCTTCTGCCTCACATCACCCTCAAGTCCAGGCTCCTTAGAACACCTCACAGAATTCACTATAACCTTGCTTCTCCCTAACCCTCCTGTCTCCTCTTACCCATACCCCTTGATGCTGCCTCCAAATCCATGTGCTAGTAATAGAGGTATATGTTATTTCCTCCAAAAAGCATGCTTTTCATGTTTAATCTCTCTTCTCTGAACTCTGTTCTTTAAAACACATCTTTCCAGGTGCCACTCAATTGCCATCTAGTCCAAGGAGTTTCCCTTTAATTCCTAACTTGAGATACCCCCACGCCTCCACGTTGTACTATGAAAATATTCTACATGCACCTCTATCTAACACTTTGCTGTGATTCTGAATTATCTTAAATGGCCCTCTTAATCATGTTTTTGACCTCAGTGTCTAGCACATGATTGAGCACATGTTAGGCACTCACCTTCTGTTGAACTGAACAATGAGGGGAATTAAATACTGCAAATGTCTTAGTCATCTCCCTCTTCCTCAGCCCCCAAACACATTTTTTTTCCCTTTGGGGTATATAGTTTGTTTCACCACAAACGTGTGTTTTAATTTCATCGTACATCTTCCTTCTTTCCGTCAGTTGGATTCTAGTTCAGTTCCTTATTATTTTAGTTATTTAAAAATGGCTTCAGGGCTTCCCTGGTGGCGCAGTCATTGACAGTCCACCTGCTGATGCAAGGGACAGGGGTTCGTGCCCCAGTCTGGGAAGATCCCACATGCCACAGAGTGGCTAGGCCCGTGAGCCATGGCCGCTGAGCCTACGCGTCCGGAGCCTGTGCCCCTGAACGGGAGAGGTCACAACAGTGAGAGGCCCGCGTACCGCAAATTCAATACAATACCTATCAAACTCCCACTGGCATTTTTCACAGAACTAGAACAAAAAAATTCACAATTTGTATGGAAACACAAAAGACCCCGAATAGCTGAAGCAATCTTGAGAACGAAAAACGGAGACGGAGGAATCAGGCTCCCTGACTTCAGACTATACTACAAAGCTACAGTAATCAAGACAGCACACAAAACAGCACATCAAGACAGTACTGGCACAAAAACAGATAGATCAATGGAACAGGATAGAAAGCCCAGAGATAAGCCCACGCACATATGGTCACCTTATCTTTGATAAAGGAGGCAGAAATGTACAGTGGAGAAAGGACAGCCTCTTCAATAAGTGATGCTGGGAAAACTGGACAGGTACATGTAAAAGTATGAATTAGATCAATCCCTAACACCATACACAAAAATAAGCTCAAAATGGATTAAAGACCTAAATGTAAGGCCAGAAACTATCAAACTCTTCGAGGAAAACATAGGCAGAACACTCTATGACATAAATCACAGCAAGATCGTTTTTGACCCACCTCCTAGAGAAATGGAAATAAAAACAAAAATAAACAAATGGGACCTAATGAAATTTCAAAGCTTTTGCACAGCAAAGGAAAGCATAAACACGACCAAAAGACAACCCTCAGAATGGGAGAAAATATTTGCAAATGAAGCAACTGACAAAGGATTAATCTCCAAAATTTATAAGCAGCTCATGCAGCTCAATAACAAAAAAACAAACAACCCAATCCAAAAATGGGCAGAAGACCTAAATAGACATTTCTCCAAAGATATACAGACTGCCAACAAATACATGAAAGAATTCTCAACATCATTAATCATTAGAGAAATGCAAATCAAAACAATGAGATATCATCTCACACCAGTCAGAATGGCCATCATCAAAAAATCTAGAAACAATAAATGCTGGAGAGGGTGTGGAGAAAAGGGAACACTCTTGCACTGTTGGTGGGAATATGAATTGGTACAGCCACTATGGAGAACAGTATGGAGGTTCCTTAAAAAACTACAAATAGAACTAGCATATGACCCAGCAATCCCACTACTGGGCATATACCCTGAGAAAACCATAATTCAAAAAGAGTCATGTACCAAAATGTTCATTGCAGCTCTATTTACAATAGCCCAGAGATGGAAACAATCTAAATGTCCATCATCAGATGAATGGATAAAGAAGATGTGGCACATACATACAGTGGAATATTACTCAGCCGTAAAAAGAAACGAAATTGAGCTATTTGTAATGAGGTGGCTAGATCTAGAGTCTGTCATACAGAGTGATGTAAGTCAGAAAGAGAAAAACAAATACTGTATGCTAACACATATATATGGAATTTAAGAAAAAAAAATGTCATGAAGAACCTAGGGGTAAGACAGGAATAGAGACATAGACCTACTAGAGAATGGACTTGAGGATATGGGGAGGGGGAAGGGTAAGCTGTGACAAAACGAGAGAGAGGCATGCACATATATACACTACCAAACGTAAGGTAGATAGCTAGTGGGAAGCAGCCACATAGCACAGGGAGATCAGCTTGATGCTTTGTGACCGCCTGGAGGGGTGGGATAGGGAGGGTGGGAGCGAGGGAGACGCAAGAGGGAAGAGATATGGGAACATATGTATATGTATAGCTGATTCACTTTGTTATGAAGCATAAACTAACACACCATTGTAAAGCAATTATACTCCAATAAAGATGTAGAAATAAAATAAAATAAAATAGGCCACAGCATCTTAGTAAAAAAAAAACAAAAAAAACGGCTTCAAATCTCACCATTCTGCCTCTAATTTTCCCTCCTTCACGTTCAGCAGTGGTTCTCTAATGTCAGGGATCAAAAGGATTACCTGAAGAGCTTGTCAAGTTGCAAGTTCTTCGGTCCCAACCTCAGAGATTAGGATTCCATGAGCCTGTGGTGGGCAGAAGGGATGTGCACTTTTATTTATTTTTTTTTAAGAAACTGTTTCTTTTCCGTCAGCCTATTTCCATTTTAGAAGTTTGTGGAAGAACAGGTTAAGACCACTCAGTGGTTGTTCCTACCCACTCAGGGGCCCGAGCAGTGGGAGCTGCAGGCCGTTCTTCAGTGGCGGGCTGAGCACTCCAGTCAGTGGGGAACTGCCGAATAGGCACAGAGGGCACCTGCACACCTTCAGACCAGTCCGCCACCTCAGGCTGAGTAGCAGTGAACTCAGAAGCTGGAGGGTTCCATTCACCCTGAAATTCCTCCTTGGTCACAGCTTTCTCAGCTGCCGCCTGCTCTTCCTTTTCAATCTCTTCAGGATCTCTGTAGAAGCAGAGATCAGGCATGACCTCTCACGGGTGTTCACAGGAGATGGTGCCACACATGAGCAGAACTTCCCGGGCAAGCATCCACCACATCAGACCCACTGAGTGAGCTCCCTTTTTAGGATCTTACAACAGGATACATCAAGTTAGTCTGAAAACAGAAATGCCTGAGAGGTCCTAAGTGAGAAATAATGGAGAAAAACAGAAAAAAACACAGGCCATTTTAAAAATGTTTTTTCATCTCTCCTTAAAGCTTTCATACATTAAAATCATACATTTGTAGCAAGTATTACTATCAAACTCCACTCATTGGGCCAGAGGCCCTTATGGTGTTAGCGAAAAACTTGCCCCTCAGGTAGCATACTACCTACACTTGTGAGTTCATCGGCCAGTGGCCTCAACTCCAAGCTCTAACAATGTGCAGGGGATGTGCACTTTTAATAAGTATTCCAGGTACTTCAATAGCAGGTGGGCCCTATACAACAGGTGGAGATGCTCAATGCTATCAGTAATTTTTTTTCCTAAAACCCAGATATGATCAAGTTCTTACTTGCTGAAACGCTTTTTATGTCCCTCTTTCATCTAGAATATATTGTAAAATCATTGACATGTGGCATAGAAATTTCTGCAGTTTCCAATCTGCCTTTCAAGGAACACCTCCTACCACTCTGTCCCCCCACCTCTTCTCTTTCCTGTATCCTAACCCTTTTGGTATCACATATGCTCTTTGCTCTATACATGTCAGATGCTTTCTTTTGCCCTGACTTGGAAACTATTATGATTTTGTTTATGTTCCATCTGCTTGCCTGCAGTGCCTTCCAAACCATTCTCCAATTAGCAAACTCCTACTCATCCTTCAAACTACAGCTCAGTTATTACTTTTTTGATGAGGCTTTCCCTGAATTGGCTGCCCACACCTCTATCCCTCCTACTACTATTTTGGCTAAATTCCTTGCACCCCTCTGTTTGCTGACATCATTCTTTTTCACATCTATTCAAAATGGCATTCAGATTATGGAAACTTCTTGTTATCCAATGTCTCTTGAGCTAGAGAGTCTATAATTGAGAGATCCTATATTATTTACTTTCTATTCCCAGGCCAGGAATTGCTTTTTACTTATTTTCACACTCTTGTAGCTTCTTTCAAACATGAATGCCTCTTTCCACAGTGATAAGCGGTTTAAGTGTGAAAAGAGTAGTGTAAGGGGAAGCCAGTATACGTGGATAGCAGCACATTGCCATGTTTTTCCAAAATGTTTTTAAATTGTCACTTCCAAATAAGGCTTTATTTTCTTTCAAGTTTCAGAAAAATTTTATCTAAACCTAGAACAATGGAAAGACTAAAACTGTGTTGGAACTTTAAAAAGTGCCAGAGTCACCACTATCTGAATCTTCTGTTCGGTACCTGTCATTATTTTCAGTTCTGACAGACTTGGCACTTGAAGGGGGTTCTACAGCCTCCGGTGACATAATGTGGGAAGCAGTTAGAGATACAAAGTAACAGGACACACACACACAAAAAGTTAGCAGTCAATCTTTTTTCCCGGCTTCCTCTACCCACCCACCCCCAACCGTTGATCCCAGCAGACAAACTAGTATCAGAAGCCACTTATTTAAATTCATGTGAAAATCATGTTCTCTCATTAAAAACATAGTGTTTGTGAAAAGAATACTTATTAGCAAGGCCTTTCAAATCCTTATTTTAGATTCCACAACTTAAAGCTCTAAAATTGATCACTGATCTTACAGCTGTCAACTTATCTTTACTTTCCAGAGTTGTGCAAGGAATATAAGAGTCTTGTTTTCTGTTTAGAGTAGGAAAAGATTGATGAGCGGGAGGATATTTGAGTGATCATTTTCTGGGGAATATTTTAAAGATATGCAAGAATAGTTCTCAAAATAGAAATTACAAAATTATTTGGCTGAAATAGATTGCAATTATGTTGTCCAGCAAGGGAACTGGAAATAAGAGAAACCATTTATAACCATGGTGTAAAGTAAGTGAGAAAGTGTAAGGACACTATTATTTAGTCTTTGGATTTGGAATGCTAAAGAACAGCTTCCAACTATTATCAGATTGGAAGTGGATGGAAAGCTAAATGGGAAGCTGTGAATAATGCCTTGTTTATCTCAGAACTCAGAGATCCGAATGCTAGATAGTGAAGGAGGGAAGGTAGTGATGTGCTGTCAAGAACTTCAGGCTTGACTTCTATTACTCTTATTTATACCCACAGCATAGAACAAGGGATGCGTGCTGACCTGCAGCTATTCCTAGGGCTGGGTTTGCTCACTTCCTTAGGATGCTGAAGGTTACTTCCTAGTTTGGAAAACCAAAGTGCTCTTTATGCACATGGAAATCCTGTGCCAAATCTCTTTAAAAAGTCCTGACACCACTTGGTGTAGAACTGAAAAGACTTTCTGATCTGGGGTGCGTATTAGTGTCTTTCTGCGCCAGAAAGGGCTTGCGAAGAGTTATGATCCCATTGAATACAGTGAAGGAATAATCCCAATTTTCCTTTGAATACAATCAACAATCTTTTCTTTTAAATGAAGGGCTCCTGTTCTTTTAATAACAAATATTTCTCTGGCATTTCAGTTTCTTTTCCATTCACTTTGCCATATGACACTCTAGCAGGGTTTCTGGTTTCTTCGGGGGATTAACCTACAAGAGCATGTACTGCAAACAATAAAATAGCTGCTTTCCATTGAAAATAAGGAGGGGGTGTTTTTCTCTCCCCATCACTACTCTCCACCACCGCACCATCATAACTTCGGGATTTCCTGCGACTTTGGTGACGCCGGAGACCCCCACCCTCTTCCGCCCCAGCTCGGTGCTTCAGAGCTGTCTGCGAGGCCGCGCGCGCTGTCCTGCTCTTCTTCAGCGCTCGCTTACGACGGCACTAGGACCCAGGGATGTCCCTGAGCGAGGTTCGAGGAAAGGCAGCCAGACTCCTCCTTATCTCCAGTGTCAAACTTGACATCAGCCTGCGAGCGGAGCATGGTAACTTCTCCAGCAATCAGAGCGCTCCCCCTCACATCAGTGGCATGCTTCATGGAGATATGCTCCTCTCACTGCCCTCTGCACCAGCAACATGGATTGTCACCTCTCCATCTTCCTCCTTCTCAGCTGCTCTGTTCTCAATTGCTTCGGGGAACTGATTCTCCAACCTTCCAATGAAGGTAAGCCAGGTACAGCGACGCGCACAGCCCTGCCCGGCGGGGCTAAAGCTCTTCCAAGCATGTTCTCACCGAAGCCTTCTCAGGTCGTCGAGGTCCCTCCGAATAAAGCAGTTTGCTCTCAGAGTAAACGAAAGAGGTGCTTTTATTTTCGGCCGTCTTCTAAAACACTCTAAGAGATCATTTTGGATTGCCTAAACCTAAAATGTGTTTTAAATCTGATACCAATTCAAGCAATTATCTTGTTTGCCAATTTTAAGCAGAAAGAAAGAAAAATCCTCCAGTTTTACAACCCGGTATGTTAATTGCCAAATAGTCATGGCAGTATTTTATTTCCTAATTATGACCATGTAGTACTCTGAGAAGTTTAAAAGAATATTCCACCCTTCTCTCTAGATTCTTTAGTATGTTTAAAGGTAATGACAGGTTGTTCCAACTTAGGATCATGGCATTTATGAATGGGCTAAAGCGAAATCACAGTTTGTTGAAGCGGAGAGTGTGTGTGTGTGTGTGTGTGTGTGTGTGTGTGTGTGTGTGTGTATTTATGTTGCAACTGCTGTATTGAATTGATGTGTATCCCGCCAGGCGGTGGTTTGCTCTGTGGTACAGGTTCTAATGAGCAGCATATGCCACGTTAACATAAGTAATATTTGCAGGAATTACAATAAGCTGAGATTGGATTTTCTTTGTTTAAGGGCTTATATAGGAATAGGAGAATGTATTTAATGAATAGTGAAAACTCCTGGGTAGGTGTAGTAAATAACTGAACAGCAAATTAAGAAAGAATGTTCATATGCAGCAAATGGTATTTCCTTAGTGCTGGGTTATTTATTTTCCTCCTAATGGGCATTCATCCCTTTTCAATGGATTAAAGTGCAAACCTAATATTAAGGACACCAATGTTTCCTATAAGATTTTGTGCTTAATAGAGACATTGCTTTTTTCTTGTATACCTTTTGTGATCTATTCCTAATGATTTGTGAATGTAATCGCTAACTCTTAAGAAAAACTTTTCTGAATAATTGATTGCTTTCAAGCAACACTTACAACTTGGATTTCCTCTTAATCATGTTGAACTTATAACAATAATATTTAGCAATTTAGCAATACTGAGAAGTTGATGTGCAAATGCTACATTATATGTTATGACACTAACTAAAAAATATATTGGCAAGCCAGTACCGTTGTATATTGTATATATTATTTAAAAAAAAACACAAGTAAAAACTCAAAAATATTTAGAAACATTTTAATTAAATATAAAAACTGCCTCTCATATTTGGTGAACTACTTTCACTGCTAACAGAGCAGTTTAATTTCATTCTTTCCTTAGTGACTGCTTTTATCAACTTGGCAGATTTCATTAAATTTTTGTCTTTTTTTATTGGGAAATTAAAAATTCTAAAATAAAAGGATCAAGAAATTATCTTACCTTCAAGTGACTTTTTTTTTACAAATCAAATTAACATGTTTATTTGAAAGTAATAGTCATTTTTTATGAATGAAAGGCAAGCATAGTTATCTGTATAATGAGTAACATATAAGTATGTTAAAATTAGTGTTTATTCTTTGTGTTTCTTTGAAAATATTAAAGTATTGATAATAGCTAGAAAACAGTAATATTATTCCCATATTGCTATGATAAATTGTATTTCTCCAGATGGAATATTTATAAACTATTTAGATAATGGATTTTAGTGAATTAATAATGCACAGGGATATAGTGAGTCATTAATGAGAGTCATTATTTTTGTGCAAAACGTAACCTTTCAGTAAATTGCAAGAGAAAAAAAGGCCTTTTAAACTTATTGACACTTATATAAAATTAATGAATATTAATTTAATGAAATAGGAATTATCAAATGCAAATTGCTTTTAAGCCACACCTTATGTATATTTGGGTATATAATGCATATTATTATACAGGCAGGTACACATTGACAATATGAATATATTCAGGAGGCTGACATAATTACATTTAATTTGCTTGGGCAAAAGTTTATCTATCCATTGTTTGTGGGATTATTCTTTCCAGATCACGTCCTATGGTAGTCTCCTTTCTCTTCTGAGGTCATGAAGGGAAGCTTTGAAACAAAATGTAAAATGAATGATTTAACTTGGGTAATATTTGAGTAAGATTTCAAATATTAATGCAGTAGCTTGGGACATAGTAGTAGAGTTGAACAACATGAAAAGTGAAAAATCTAAGTATGTGCCAAGATTTCTGTGCACATTTCTAACAATGTTATTTAAATAAAAAGCAATGCTTATGAAAATTCATATATTGGGTACAAGGAATAATGATAAAATGAATCTCATTAATAAAGGTTTCTAATATAAATTTTGAGAACTGAAATACAAAATACTAGGTTGTATTTAAAATATGTTAAAAATTATATTTCAACACTATAGAAAATTTACTAGAAATTTACTAGAATTTATTTTGCAATCTATTATGAAGATAGTCATGATAGAACTAAAAAAGAACAAAAACCTAACCACTGAGTTAATTGATAGGAAATGTGCCATTATGTGACTTATTTTTTAAATTTGAGAATTGATAATCAAATATCAATTTTGAAATGCCATAGGTCCATGATAAGAGAAAAATACTTAGAAAAAAAGTTTAGTATGAACTTTCCTATAATTTATTAATCCAATTACAGATAACTTTCTAATATGCCTTCAAGAAGATGATTCCAGATGATACTTTCTATGACTGGCCTCTTTGATGATAATTATTTATAATTTTGATGGTTATTTAAATCAAGAATTGGCCTATATACTTAAATAGAAACTTTACAAAAGCTGCAGGGAACTTTATTAAAATCTTACCAGGTCTGTTTACATGACACATCAAGAAAAGACTTCCATGGGAAATCAACTACTTTTCATGACAAAATAGGATTGTTACATTATGTATTATTAGAAAAGTTTATATATTTGCTCCCCGTTGCCATCCCAGATGGATGATGATAATGTTAAATAAAAATAACTTTACAAAGAGGTTAAAACTTGATATAAAGAATCGACTATTGTTTGTTTAATCTCTTTTAGCAGTGGATAATCTCTTTAGATACTTTCCTACATTTGAAGCTTTCTGAGGCAGAATGCACTTCTTATTCATCAGTACATAATATACTAAATCATTTTTCTATCCAAAAGTGTTTGTAATTTAGATTAACATTTACCTATAGAGTTCTTTACACTGGAAATCAGTTTTCAAAATTAAAGTGAATAAAATTGAATCTTCATATATATATACTACTTTTTTGGGGAGACTTTTATTGGAGTGGTAGGCACACTATATGAAATGTATTTCACTGAACGTAAGTCACTTAAGTACAAAAGGATACTATGTGATCGTTTAAAGCTCACAAGTAAAACTTAGAGATGAACACTGTATGCTTCCCTTTGAATATTAGGCAAATGATGGAGACACTAAATATTTAAATAATAGATTTTTCCCTTTTTAAAAATCAGTATGACTTGGCATCATTTTCATGTATAAACACTTATCCTCAAATAATAACACATTGTGGTTGAAATATTAATAGAGAACTAAGCTGTCATATCACCTTTATAGTTATTTTTTAAAGAGAGTTTACATTTGCCTTTAATAGCATTTTATCATCCTAGACTAAATAATTGAATGCATTATACATTTTTGAAATTTAATAGCTTTCCTAATGGCTCGCATCTACTTCCCCCCAACAGTTATAACTTTGCTATTTGCCTGGAGGTAGGAGAAACCTTAATTTCACTATTTTATAACCCACAACAGTTAACACTTGACCTAGGTCATTAACAGGATTATCAGCAAATTTGTTTAAGCTTTTACTGACAACCTGAATTGCTACGATAATATTTTGATTGTGCCGGAAAGAAACTTCTTGCAACCTCTCAAAATCTATCCTGAAATTAATTCATTCTGAATCTATATCTTCCTAAAGACTAATATTAATAATAATAATTCAAGTGGGGAAATGTCCACTTTGATACCCCATTCTCCCCACTCTTATGTTTTATATATCACACCATTCTTGTCCTTGTTATAAATGAGCAATTAAAAACTCTTAAATAGTAAATATTCTTGCAATAACAATAGATTTATAAGTACAAACCAGCTTCATCGTAACTATGAACAGATTCAATTTTATACGTTCTTATTATTGGTGCTGTAGTTAATATGATTTTTCTACCCATTTTAAGATATAAATTCAATTGAATATGTTTATAACTCAAAAGCAACTGGAAACATAAAAGGAAAACTACATATAACAAAACAACATTACCCCGTGTAAGATTATGGTGCATTTTATATAAAGTTGTCTTTCCCATGAAACACTAGTAATTGGGAGCTACAATGAAAAGTACATAAAATGAATACAAACATTTTAAACAAAACGTTGTGTACAGTCATAACTTAAAGGTATTTTTTTAACATTGTGTAGTAGATTTAGGGAGTTTCATGTGAAGATTTTTATTACTTGAATATAATTATGGTTTACTCTTTGCTTTTATAAACAGTTTAGTAGTTTCACCTTGACTCATAAGAAACTTATTATCTTTAAAGAAAAGACGTAAGATTTATCATGTCTATATATTATCCACATTTTAATATTCAAATTTTGGTGTGTTCTTTAAGAGTCCTTCACTTTTAATAGTTTCTCAAAATAACTTTCTTTATGAAGATCCCTAAATGTCAAAGTTGTTTCTGAAACTCTGGATTTTTTCTGAAATAAAATATATGCAATTTTTAAATATCAAATAATCAGTTACATATGCAAAGGATTTTTAGAGGCAAAACATATTTCCACAGTATATTTGATTTACTAACTTTAACACAAATGGAAACAGCAAGAACTGTTCTTGAGAGTTACATTCTCCAAGTCATAAAATCTTCAAGAAAATATTAATAAAACTTTCCACAAATCATCGAAACTCGATAAGTTCTTACAGACATTTACTTACTAGGAAATCTGTGATGTGGGTTACCTTTGATTTTAGTCATTTTCCAATGATTTTGTTTGGCATAAATACTAGATGGAAGGAGAAATATGTATTTCTTGGAAGAACACTGTTTTGCAAATCATTTTCTGTCAAGATCCTCAACTTTAGTCTTTACACACTTGTCTTTAAAACTTTTAATAAATCTTGTTCTTTTAATTCCTGTTTGATAAAAGATTTAGAAAAATAGATGCAGGTGCCCCCTTTTTGATTCTGTTTTCAGAGGTCTGGATTTTATCACCAGGGAGGGTCAGAGCAAGGCTTTTACCAAGTGCACAAGTAGCTTTCCACAGACTTTTCAAATAAAGGGGTGACTGGTGGTGTAAAATGTTCATTATATTATTCATCCAGGTATACTGAAAACCAGGCTTTGAAATTTATTTCTAAGAAATTTGAAAACCTTAATTCTTCTGTAATGACTTTAGAAATAAAAACATTCTTGGACGTTTATAAAATGCAAAGGATTCCAAGACACAAATCAATCTAGGCAGACACCCCTCCTGGGAATCAGGGTGTGGGCACATGTGCACCCCTTGATTTCACTCTCTGTGTCTGTTACCAGCTCCCTAGAATCAGGTAGTTCTTGGAATGTGGCAGAAGTTTTCCTCTTGGAAAAGTATGAAAGTCCGCAAGTTTTAGTTTGCCTCCTACCAGCTTTCTGTGAAATTAAAAAAAAAAAAAAAAAAGGGTGGTGGATTACAAAGAGAAAAAACGTCTTTGCAAGAGAATAGAAAATAAAAAGTCGATTAGAAAGATGGAGAGGTAGAGAAATGCAAAGATTCTGAAACCAATGATGATATTTGTCTTTTGCTTAAAAGAAAAATATTTACCACGTCAAACATCTGGCTAATCAATTTTTAGTAGATCTCTAAAAACCTGCACACACACACAGACACACACAAAAGGGTATGTGTTTGGGGCGGGGTGCGAGTTTGGGGGGCATTGCGTGCTTTTGTTTCTCCTCTCAAGTTTACACACTTTTGAATTTTTCCCCTGAAGAAAATATTTTGTCTAGGAAAGTTTTGAGAGTGTAAGCCAAACCCCTTTGGAAGCCTGGGCGTATGCATGTGGAGGATGGATGGAATCAAAACCAGTTCAGCAGTAAAGCCTCCAACTTGGAGTGATGTTATTAAACTGGAAGCCCTGAGTGGGGAACTCCCTCCCTTCATTTTAAACCATGTCCTGCTGTTCCAGTCAAAGCAGAGGGTGAAAATCCACATAATCCAAACCAACATGGTGAAGTCAGAATAATAGGCGAGGAATGAGGGGGGAAACAAGTGGCAGCACTGAACAAATAAACTGTTGTGAATAACCTTAGCCATGAACTGGGGTGGCCACAGGAGGTAGGATGGCGCTTCTCTTCCTTCGCATCACACCTCCCACATTTGATAATGCAATATTGATTAAATTCCAAAAGTGTGCCCTGAGAAATTTTAGCACGAAACAGAGCTTTACGGGGAATTCCAGGGATATGGCAACTGAGGGATGAGCAGGCGCCCTCGCGGCCACCACACCCACCACGAGGGCATCTTAACCTCAAACTCTCCGCCGCCGCCGGGACCAGGCTCATAGGTGAGGCGGGAAAACGGAGTCTACCAAGAATTCACTACTTTTCACTCCTCATCGGATTCAAGACCGGATCAGAAAAGCCCATCTCCGGGTCCACGTCCTCCAGCTCAGCTCAACCCTCGGGGGTTCGGTGGTTCTTTGTGCGCGAGCGTCTCCGCGCCCGGCGGCCAAAGCGCGCTGCCCGGGCGCTGCGAACCAGCGCGGCCTCCCGCGGGCGGCGGGCGGCGAGCAAGCGCGGAGCCCCTGAGGCGGCCGGCTTCTTGCAGGCGGCCGGCGCCGGGCGCTCTCAGCCCGGGCGGAGGCTGGAGCCAGGGGAGCGCTAGGGCGCCAAGTTCGGCGGAAACGAGCGCCGGGCGTAGGCGGGGCGGGCGAGAGGCAAACGTGCGCCCTCTGCCTGCGATCACGGAGCTGCCGGCGCTCGGAGAGGTGGCGTCCTCCCCAGCACCTGGACTCTCCTTACCTGGGGAGAGCGCGAGCGGCTCGGACGCGCCAGGCAAGTCCCGACTTTCTCAACAGACTCTGACCCGAGGTTTCTGTCGCCCCCACCCTCAACTCCCCACCTCCCACCATAGCTGGCAGTCTTTGCAGCTTGGCGTCCATAGTTGGCGTGGTCTGTCCTCCTAAGTTCCGGCCCCGCGAGGTGACAGGTGCAGGAGAGGGACAGGGTTCTCCAGGGTTCACAGAACTCCCTGTAGAGTTGGGAAAGCGCCTCGTACTCGGCCCGGTCGGTTGGGACGAGCCTGAGACGTCCATTGTCCTGCTTGCTGCTGTGTTTCCTGACCCTTTTGCTATTTCTTGAATTTTCAAAAGATGACTCTCTAGACGAAAATGAAGAACTTTTTTTTTTTTTTTTCAGTTTTCGTTAAGACCATCTACTGATGCCACCTGTTAGGTCCCTCGGGAGCGCTAAGGGGTGTGTTCTACAAACCCACTCCCCACCCCGTGCACAATCGAAAGTTGTCTGTTTTCCCCACAGCCCCATATTTGATTGGCACCATTTTTTTTTATGAAAACAGGATTTTCCCTCTTCTGATTTTGGGAGTAAACCTGGAATGGGCCAGGAAGGGTTTCTGGGAGCGGCATTACCGAGATAGGTTAGTAGTTGAATGATGTTGATGTTTGTGTGGTCATCAAAACTTTAGTGTTTTTCATAAAAGAATTGTTGAATCCAGGGCATTCCAAGACTAAATATGGCTTCAGTGTCATGCCCAGTAATCAGATAACAATTACACAGAGTTCCACTGGCTGGAAAGATTTTTCCCTTACGTTGTCATTGAGTACTTACTGTACCTCATTTAATCTTAAAGCCGCCCTAAAGTAGGTATTATGACATCTCCCATTTTACAACTGAGGAAACTAAGTAAACTCATCGTAATAAAGTAGTAACTGAGCCTAGCCCTCTCTTATCTGTCTTCTGATTTTAACCTCATATGTTTTCTCCTGTACACAAATGCCTGTAAATTAAGGAGGTCTCCTATTCAGGAAAAGCACTAGCTTCTCAACCTCAATCCTACTGACTATACTAATGTGTCTTGACTCCCAAGAAAAATCTTAGAAGTACTCAGAGTATTGGAGTGAAAAATCAGACTTCAAAGTACTTTCTAAAAAGTACTTCAAAGAGTACTTTGAATCTGCAGTGTTTACCCTCATAAGGTATGATTATCTGCATAGGTTGGGGACTCACTAAGAATTAAAGAAAATTTGATGTGGACAGAGGAATAAAAGATGTGATCTGTGCTGTGTTTTCTTCATACATTCTTACCTCTGTCTTCCTTTCCTGACACTCAGACACTCCTTTCCTCACCCTGGAAAGATTATTGTCAAGAATTCCATACACAGAGATTGTGAGGCAGTTATCAACATAACCTGGATGTGATTTTTTTAGTTTTATATAATAAAAATGAAGTGTGAATTAACTATTGGAATTGTCATAAAGGTCAGTAATGGGTGGAAGTAGAACTTGGCCTAAAAAGTAGACTTTAATTTCTATGGAAAATTTCCCCTATTTAAAAGATAATTTATATATTACTTAAGATGAGAAAATAAATTATAAAGATTTATATCCTCTTTCATAAAAACACTTGTACTCTATTTAAGTGGAGGCATTGAGAAAAGGTAGCTAAAACAGGGTTTTGAAAGGTAGCAAATTAAGTTGGGGGCAATTATATTTTTCATGTGGGTGTTTCAGCACATATGTTTTGCATTAATTACTGCAATAAATTCTGTTAACCTGGCAAAGAGCAAAAGTAGCATATTGATGACATCAGGCTTTCAGATCAGAAAGCTGCTTTCAGTACCTTGCTTGCTTCTCTGCAACATGAGAAAAAAAGTTTTCAAACGCGTTATCAAACGCGTTATCTAGGTTCCCAATGAGTTTTCTAACCACTCAAGCTATTGGCACATTTTCCATGAGCAAAAGCAAAGGCTTAGCCACAAACTTTTGTTTTCTCACTTCTGATGGATTAGAATCAACAACTGTTTTCCCTACTATTTAATGTTCTAGTTCATGTATGATTTTGCAGAGCTCTCTCAAATCAAGAAAATGTAATGTGACTTCAAAGTCTCCAAACTGAGTTGCCTCTTGTTTTAAGACAAAAATTCTTCACAGATTACCCAGCAGGGACTGGAGCAAGGGGAGAAGCCTGGGTTAATTTTATTGCTGATAAGTCTATTTAATTAATATGAAAATAGTTTCATCTTGAATTTTCTGTATATTCACTAAGGGGAGGTTAATTTATCGACTTTAAAATAATAAAGGTAGATCAATAAACTCTGCAGGTCCAGTAAAAAAATAACACCCATCCCCCCCACCCCCACCCCTTCCCTTGATAAAAAGAGACTTTAAAATTTATTTTTTGCCAGTGATAAAGTTAATTAGTTTCTAATCGATATGAAATTTAGGCATTCCCTATCTATCTCAGGATGAGTACGGGAAACAGAGAACAGCTTGTTAGTAGTTAACATATGCTTTATTTCTTGATTTTCAAAAATAATTTAGCAATAAATAAAATTCTATAGATTTTAGAAAGGTACTTCTTTTATTGCATATGATAGCAATCTTCACACTGAGAAGTTAGGCTGGGAAGCTGATTTCCAATCGCTTCCTTGTAGATTGTCTAAATAATCCTCTGAGGAAAAACAACACTCTGAGGAAAAGTCTGTGTGTAACACTGTGTGTGAGTGTGTGTATGTGCATGTGTGTGACCAACACTATTGTCCCCTTACGTAATTGAACCATTCCCTTTAAATTTTCCTTTCCAAAGGTGATCCTTTGGAAACTCAAGTTTTACTACCCTAGCCCTAGTGAAAACATTAGAACTCTACATTTAATTTCAAAGGCATAAATTTAAAGAACATTAAAATGAATTAAGAAAACTGTTAAGAAAAAAATTAACTCATCTTTCATACTGCAATAATTTGGTTTATTTACCAAACAGTGCACACCTGAGAATTAGTTACTGGATTTTGGAAAAGAAGGTTATCAGCATGTTGAAAGGCCTTGAAAATAACAGCTTAGTTGGGACAGGAGACTACAAAATGAATACTTACATAAAAAACCTTTTAACATAGACGTGAAAGTCATAAAAAGTGCAATATGAATCTTTACAGAAGATTAGCTGCCTAAAACTGAGTCCCTGGAATATAAGGAAGATTTCTTTGAAAAGATAAAGTTAATAATAACAACAATAAATTAGTAAAAACAAAGAGAGAAGACTAAATGATTTGCCTAATTTCGTGTGATAGGGATAATTATAACCCAGATTTTTTTTACTACATATATCTAGAAAACTTTATAAATAATTTGAATTAATGCATAATAAATACATATACAAGTAAAAAGCACTTTTGAAAGAACCAAACATTCAGAAATAGCTATTTTAATAAGCACATATCTAAGCTCAATGTAAATTCTGTGTGAACATATACATGCACACACATGTGTGTATTGGAAATGCACATGATTGAATATCAAAAAAGACCATCGCAAAACAGAAGATTCTATAGGTGCTATTCATATTATGATTACACTACCAAGAAAAAACACTGAGATTTGTCTGAATTCTGCATTCTCTTGCAGTGATAAATGAAGTTTCCTGACTACCACAGCACTAATTGTTTGATACTTTCCATTGACACTATGCTCCTAATATGAAAAGTAAAGGGCTAGAGTTTTGACTTAAACTGATAGGCATGTGGCACTTCACTGGATCCTTTGTGGGCCTTTAGAAAGACCCATATTTATACATTGAAGAGTTTGTTTATATGTGTGTGTGTATGTCTGTAGACAACAGTCATGGTGTATGACATAAAGTCTAGATGTAGATATCCTCTAGAATATGGTGAAGTCCAAGCTATATCCTGATTTTAATTTTCCAGAAATTTAAACCAATTTATTCTGCATTGGGCTTCTTTTAAAATTAAAAAAAAAAATTGTGATATAAAAATGTCCAAAGAATGTTTTTATTTATTTTATTTTATTTTTTTAACATCTTTATTGGAGTATAATTGCTTTACAATGGTGTGTTAGTTTCTGCTTTATAACAAAGTGAATCAGTTATACATATGTTCCCATATCTCTTCCCTCTTGTGTCTCCCTCGCTCCCACCCTCCCTATCCCACCCCTCTAGGTGGTCACAAAGCACCCAGCTGATCCCTGTGCTATGCGGCTGCTTCCCACTAGCTATCTATTTTACGTTTGGTAGTGTATATATGTCCATGCCACTCTCTCGCTTTGTCACAGCTTACCCTTCCCGCTCCCCATATCCTCAAGTCCATTCTCTAGTAGGTCTGTGTCTTTATTCCCATCTTGCCCCTAGGTTCTTCATGACCTTTTTTTTTTTCTTAGATTCCATATATATGCATTAGCATATGGTATTTGTTTTTCTCTTTCTGACTTACTTCACTCTGTATGACAGACTCTAGGTCCATCCACCTCACTACAAATAACTCAATTTCGTTTCTTTTTATGGCTGAGTAATATTCCACTGTATATATGTGCCACATCTTTTTTATCCATTCATCTCTTGATGGACACTTAGGTTGTTTCTATCTCCTGGCTATTGTAAATAGAGCTTTAATGAACATTGTGGAACATGTCTTTTTTTGAATTATGGTTTTCTCAGGGTATATGCCCAGTAGTGGGATTGCTGGGTCATATGGTAGTTCTATTTTTAGTTTTTTAAGGAACCTCCATACTGTACTCCATAGTGGCTGTATCAATTTACATTCCCACCAATAGTGCAAGAGTGTTTTCTTTTCTCCACACCCTCTCCAGCATTTATTGTTTGTAGATTTTTTGATGATGGCCATTCTGACCAGTGTGAGATGATATCTCATTGTAGTTTTGATTTGCATTTCTCTAATGATTAATGATGTTGAGCATTCTTTCATGTGTTTGTTGGCAATCTGTATATCTTCCAAAGAATGTTTTTAAATTGAAATTTAATTTCATCACTACACTTTTTGTTCCCTATGTTAAAATTTGAATCCTTATATCCAAGGGACTTCCAAGCACATTTTTATTTTGAAAATAACTACTGTATTAGAATTGTTTTGTAGGCCATCTTCTATATTATGTTCCATTTTCATGGCCATTGTTCAAACCCTGACTAAACAGATAGCTTACATTTAGTAGTCAAAGGTTAATAATCAAGCGACATAATAAAAAGTGTATACCAAGACAGCCTGAATTTATGGTGTGAAGGCAAAATATATGTGCTAATGCTTGAGCGCCTATTTGCCCTAATGATTATTTATATAATTTCAAATTGAAGGATATATTTTCATTTTTCACTTTTAAACTGTCAAAAAAGTCCTTTCAAAGTAGAACTAAACAAATTTTTCTCTTCTAGAACACTTTAAAAAGCTAAAATGTGTTGAAAAAGTACAATGTTTACATAATCATTGATGTTCTACTTTTAGTACCTTACATTTTGGGAAACACATTTCACTTGTCTAAATGATTCATAATATAGGTTGACAATGCACAGAAGCAAAGACACCTGCTATTCTAGGGACCATTATCAAAGCTGAGGTTGTTAATGTAGTAAAACCTCATTGACAGTAGAACATCCCCACTCATTTATTTGAAAGAATTATTTTGTTATAAGAACACATTCCCAAGGGATATTTTAATAGCTGTTTTCTCCATAAGAGTATTAATATCAGAGTGACCTTCAGATTTCTCAGATTAAAAAGCAAAAAATAGAAAATTTTAACACTTTAAAAACAACACAGAGTTAACATTTACTAAAATATCCAAATTTCAAGTGGAATTTTGGTCTGTGTTTCTGTTATTTCCTTGAGCTGCTGTAGTCATGAGAACACAAGACATCTTACTGTAAGACTATGTTTTGATTCCAACGACTTCTTCCTGCTCTTGGCAAAGATTGAGATGCGGCAGCTAATTACAGTTTCTTCTTTAATTAGGACCTGCCTGTATAGAAGTTATTCTAAAATTATTACCCAGGAAGAAAAGCTAATAAGAAAAAGTTGATAGTATACCACCTTGTCCAGAAATCTGCTTATATCCCATAAATAAGCCATTGATACCATGCAACAAGAGGGTTTTCACAGAAATGTCTAGCACTACACATTTTTTAAAAAAATTTACATAATTATTTTACTTGGTTATTTGATTGAGAAATTATCATAAATTTATACTTCTATGACACAAAATGCCTGTAAAATTTAACATAGATTACAGGAAGTTTTATCTACCCACAATTAATAGATTATAGTTGACTTCATTTATAGTTTAAAACATTTTTATAAGTTTTAATCTGTGAAATACAATACTAATGATCTATTACAAAGATGTTTTAATTATGTTTAGTTAGAAATAAACATAAACAGGAAGTCTATAGGAACTGTTAACTAAGAATATATAATCCTAGTAGATAAAAGTTATGTTGAAATAGATAAGTACATTAATAAAACTGACTTCTCTAAATTTCTTCTCTGTGGCATACCTGGGTGTGTACAGTAAAAATGAAAAAACTGAGCTTTGGTGGACTCCTGTCAGCAAATACATCTTGATTTCTTGATTCCATGTTATGGTTGACCAGAGTACCATACAGAGAATTACAACACTGAGATCATAATGTATTACTTCCTGTATCATTTTCTTCTATTTGCGACATTTAAGTATAACTTAGGAGCAGATTAAAGGACTCTTCTGCTATCTGTAACCTAGAGCAAAGCTACTCTTTTCATCATAACAGAAAGTGATGAAAATGATAAAGATAAATAGTGTACAAGAAATGTGTCTGGGACAATTACAGTGATGGCACAAACAGGAAAGGAAATGTCATTATTTTTTAGTAAAAACAAGGCAAAATCAAAGGATGGGTTTGTTTTCTGCTGTAGTGGTTTCGTAGTTATTTGCACTTGGTTATAAAAGCACCTTGTAACTGAAGGTTTTACAAGAAAACATGTCTATTATTACAAGTCTGAAATTCTTTAGCCATTAAACCCTACTGTTCACCTTGACATTTCTAAATATTTTCTTAAATGCAACTATAGCATTACCACAAAGCATAGATATGTTATTAAATAATTGAAATGATCTTCCACTTCAGTAAGAAATTGTGGCATTTAATTTAAAAAATTATTTTCGTACTGTCTGTATATTTGCAGCACTTAATCTAAAAGATGTGAATATTTGTTTAACTCTTAGTCTTTCTAAGTGGACAGACAGCCACTATGAATCAGAATTTGGAAATGCTCTTGAAAAATCTTGGTGTATTAATGATTCTTTAAATGTAAAACTCCAGAAATTTATACCTAAAGTTTTTAATCTGTCCTTACTAAATGAGAACATTTGTTGCAAAAATCTTATTTTAATGACTGAGTCCTTTAAAAATTTTTAATTAATTCTTATTAGTAAGAAGGGAAGGTGGTATATAAATTCTTGGCACAGATAATTCTTTATGACGTTGTCAATGCCAGTGAGCAAAGGAGTAGACATTTGATTGTCTCTTCATTATCATAGAGGGTAAGAAGGGAAGAGAGAACAAGACTCCTGAGCATCTTAAATCCGTAATTCAGCCAAGTGGGAAAAGTGACAGTAAAGATCAGTGGCAGGAATGACGGCAAGGGTTCCTTCTTTCCAGAAGCACTTACAACCAATATGAGCCAGTTTACCCTATACTTTGTTCTTATTCCTTTACTTCATTCTACACCTTCTAATTCTCATCAGACACCACACATCATTTTGACCAGCAAATCTCATGTTAGTGCCCATCTGAAAGCCAATTCAAGGAGACTGAGTGAGGATTCCTTTACTGTTTTCATGAATGTAAACCCCTTCACCTATTTATACATTTTTTTCTATTTAAAAGCAGTGAGACTAGAAAGAGTACAGCATGTGAAAGACAACCAGAACCATATCCATCCAGACTTCCCACAATGATTTCTTTTGCCAAAAACTCCTATTTATATCTCAAGTGGAGTTCTAACACTTCAAAATGTGTCCAATTTAAATCACTTTTAGAAATTAATATATGCTACATAGCTCTTTGAATAGAAAATATTCTGAAATTAATGAAATGACATATTTTCTGTTACAAACCAAAAATATTTGGAAATCAACCATTAGAATATGAAATCTGGTAAGAGACCATTTATATCTTTGGCAAATAACCTAGCATGAGGCAGTCATTAAAGAATTAGTCTATTTATATATTCCCACCTACCCTTAAGAATAATTTCCTAATATTTTTGTTAAAATTCATAACTGTAAACTCAAAAATTTTAGCAATTAAAATAAATATTCCATGTTACAGAATGTCATTAAAACTCAGACTACAATATATTTGTACATCACAATTCTATCTGCCCTGGCATTTGAATAATGGCACCAATTGAAAGGCTATGATCAGGTCTACATCGTTTTGGGGAGAGGAAGGCATTAGTAACTAATGTTCTTGCCCATATCAGTGTGGAGTTTAAGATATTGCATTGCAAGGTTAGATTTAGTCAATGTATCCAGAAACATCACTCACAGCAGGTTGACTTTCAAATGCCATTAACGTTTCTCTTCTTCTTATCTCAATTATGCTGCACTCAAGATTGCTATACAACTGATCGCAGGAGCCTTGAGGTTTATATCCTGGCAAATTCCAGTGTAGTAACCATTGACTTTAAGTGGCTAGAATTCTTAGACTGTGTTGTTTTTATTTGGCTATAAACAAAAACACTTTATAAACCCCAGATAGGTGCTTTTAAAAAGTGTCTTGATGTCACTTTTCTTCTCTATTAGGCCATATATTGATGGTTGATTTTCAATACCATTCAGAAGAATTGTATTGGAACTGTTGTTAGATAATATTTTAAGTTTACAAGAACATTGAATCTGTATAGCATGTAATAACCTCAGGTGGCTTTAACTAAATTTATATTATTTGATCATTACGGCAACATTGTGAGATAACCAGTGCAGACCTAATTATGTTTGAAAGACAAGAGGATCAGAGTCATGAGTAATGCTGCTAATTGTGTGTTCCCTCATTCATGCTAAATGGAGTGCACTAAAAATTCAATTTCTGAGTAAATGTAATAAATTTAATTAATCTCTTATACCAATTTTAATTGACAGTGCAATACAATTCTTTTTGGTTTAGCTTTTCTCCTTTGAGTTGAAACCAAATGCTGAAGTGATAAAGCCAGTCCTTTTCCCCTCATCATTATCATCAGAGAAAACTTAAGGGTATAGTTCTTTAGTTAACAACCTACATTCCAATGAGTAATTTACTAAGTGGAGAAAATATTTATATCTTCCTTGCCTCAATCACTTTTTTCCTCTGGTTATTAATACTGAAATTAAATCAACCATTCATCTTAGCAGGTGGAATAACATATATTCATCATTTAGTACATATTCAATTATTACATACACACAAAAACATTGAATCATTTAAACCCCTGAAGGTATTACAAATGTGATCCAATGATTTATGAATACTGGCCCTGTAAATTCTACGATGCAAATCCTGTGTAAAACTCAGAGAAATCAACTGCTGACTGTGATAGAACCAACAACTGAACTAGGTATGTCTTTATCAGAATAAATGTTGGTAACATACTTTAAAGGTGAGGATGTATTCTCATATTTTCCAAAATTCTTTAACATTGTATAATCTGAAATGTTATCTGTGACATTAATTGGTAGAAGTTTTTTAAAAAATCATTTTCCAGAGATAATTTCAATATAATTAAGCATACTGTTAATTTCCAAACTGATATCCTGGGAAATAATTCCATTATGGAAATTACACTATGTAATCCATGCAGCAACTATCTTCTTCTTTTATCTAAATATAATTACTTCTCACTGGGATTAACTTATTGTAAGGGGAAAAAATTTTAATCATTAAGGAATTCCAGTGTAATAGGTTAAGTTTATGTGTTTTTTTTCCTCTGAGAACTTTATCTTTTTATCTTAATGATTAGGAATTTTTCTTATACTCACCTAGTGTATTTATCATCTAACCAGCTAACCAAATATCTTCTTTTAAAAAGCAGTGCTTGAAAATTTAGAATTCTAACATCAATCAAATATAATTCTTTTTCTTAACATTTATATGATTAATGTTTCCTTTGTAAGAAAATAATTGGGATGATTAAAGAAAGGGTGGTGCTTTTCATGCGTCAGGAAGCCCTTTATTGACAACACATGGTCATGTTGTGCTTTGCATGTATTAACATTATGTTTTGATTTGTGAATATATGGAACCCTTCAAAATGACTGGCTGTTATTATACTTATTGATTCACCTGCTCTGGTTCATGTTAATAATACCTGCATATTTTATGTAAACTTCTTCTACATCTTCCATTAAACAATCATGGGGTTGTTTTCTAACTTAGAAGAAGGATGTGGGAAAACTATAGTTTCCATTATTTAACAGATTGACAATCAACATGAGCCCTTTGTTATTAATTAAACCTAAAGTATCTTTTTATATTTTACTTTCTAGTCCATTTCAAATTAATACTCTCTGGGTTGAAAATAAATCATTTGCCTTTCTCTTTTAATAATATATTCAAAACACAACTACATTCTTATTATATTTTATTATTCATCAGACTTTTTAATAACTAGCACAAAATTCTGAGTGAAATCATTAAGTCTTTGGGTAACAATACCCTTTTTAAAGAAGTAAAGCTTTACAGAGCGCTATTAAAATACATATTTTTGCTTTGGCTTCTCAAATTGATGGCTAAGCATTTTGTTCATTACATAAGTATGCAATTTATACAGTATTTATTACAGTATGTTTGGTTTTGGCCAGGGACAATATGAAGATGCCATATCAAAATATGTACAAAAAGAAATACGATTCATTATGGAAACATACTTAACTAATTTATAGTGAAATCATGTCAATTTATTAAATTTAATGGTCTTTGCAGTTATTTTGATTTCATGTTAGCATTAATGTTTCCTATTTTGTATTTTTATAGTGTCCTCTTTAAACCTGTAATTATTCTGTCAATATATTAAATATACAATATATATATATGTATATAAACAAACATAAACATTTTAAAAAGTCACAGAAACTTTTGATCACTTAACTTTCCCTGTGGTTGCTTTTCTTTGTAATTCCCTTCTACTCATCATACACATATAATGAGAATGAACAGAGTCGTGTTTTTTGAACACGTTGATATTATTATATCAGCAACAACAGACAACATTAACTTGACAGAGATAAATAGAATTCATTCCTTTCAACTTTTTTTGTGTTATCTGTGTTTTCTTTTAGTCGATCTACTGGATTCAAAAACAATTCAGGGGGAGCTGGGCTGGATCTCCTACCCATCACATGGGGTGAGTTTGGTAAACTATTGAAAGGAACATGATTCTTCTGTCCATTGCCTCTCTTAGAGAGCAGGAGGAATTATTGGAAACAGGAATTCCTGTACTTCTGATGACAAGTTATGCTTATCAGTATATTCAATACATGGACTAACACAGCTTAGTATTTGTATCCAATGGAACTATTGAGAGTTTTGAAGTATTTTTTTTCCCCTTATGAATTTAGCAATCGCTTGAATGAACTAACTAAACAGTTAATTATTACTACCATCATGCAGATGATCTAAGCGTGATCACCTAACATTTTTTTTGTGATGTGGTCAAAATAGGTGAGTTGAGGAGAGACTCTAAATTTTAAGTAATGTAGAAAGTGTGTATTTGGAGATGGTTGCCTCCAGAGTTGTAGCCTTAAAATCAACTGTGGTGACAGTTCCACATAGGGTAGGTATTTGTGAAAAGTATAAGCCTGTGTTGCCTTAATTTCTTTGCTTTAAAGTGTCTTCAGCTTGTCTAGATCAGTTTAAAACCGAGCATTTTATTTAGGAAAATATGGCTGCCTTTAAATTCTAAGCACTGTATATACCTTTAATCTTTTGTCAAGCCAGACACATATTACTAAGGTGTATAGCATTTTGGGACCTGAATATTTATGATGAGCTTTTGTGTGAGAAAATTTTCCTTCTCTTTTTTCAGAAAAAAGAGGGTTGTACATTTGGAAAATTTTTGTTCCTACAAAATTGTACAAAAAATGCCTAAACATATCTGTTTTGTTTCCAAGGATAGCCTGTGGAAAATGCAAAGTGCTATTTAGGAATATTTGTGATAGGAGTAAATGTGTATATTCCTTTTTCTTCTAGGCCAGCCTCTTTTCAAAGAGGTTATAATTACTTCGACTTAGTATTGGTGTTCAGTCTTTAGATTTTTGTGCCTAAACTTACTAATTTTTACTACCAGCTTCTTCTTCACCGACGGATGTTTTGCATCAGGGATACTTCATCTATCTGTCATCTTTGTATCTGCTTCTCTCCCTGGTGCACCTTGACACTGACATGATGCCAAAACGTATCACATAATCAGGCCTTGTTTAGAAGGGGAGAGTATGAAGTAAGCCAAGGTTTGGTTTTCCCATAGGTTTAAAAGGAATCAAATGGTTAGGGTAAAAGCACATCCTGGGTCGTCATAACAAATGAGTTGAAACTCAGGATTGAGCTGGAAAACTCATTTAAAACTCATCATCCAAAACTCAAACCTAACTTTAATTTTGATTTTAGAAATTTGAGTCTTTCATTACTCCATTAGATAACATATCATAGAAACTTGCTGCCTAAGGAGATATGAAAAGAAAAAACCATACAGATACTTTACATATATATATATATATATATATATATATATATATATATATAGTAAACAATAAGTTAATTTGTATATCAAAGCAGCAGTCTACCTCTTATTTTCCTTTAAAGAAGGTATAAAGAAAACACATTTCTCCATGTTGGGAATTTGGGGAAATGAATTCATTTACCTTGTTAACCTCATAGATTTTATCACGAACAAAGTTCACTTTTACTTCCAGAGAATTGTGGGGTGGGGAGGGATGTTCTACAACCTTGCCACACACAGTGTGCACATGCACCAACCAGCAGAGTCAAAACCTGGGAGATTCTTAGAAATGCAGGCTGTCAGGCCCCACTCCAGATGAATCAGAATCTGCATCTTAACACGGTCCCAGGTGATTCCTAAGCACATTAAATTTAAGAAACACTCCTCAGGGTAACTGGCCTCTTGACTTTTCTCATCTCTTACCCAGTTTCCTACCTCCTTTCTCCTAGGAATCGCTTATGGTTTTCTCATGAACAGTTTTCAGTCTCTCCTTTAGCCTCAGAAAGCTGACCTCACGCTCCGGCCTCCTCTTCATTGCTTTCCTGGTTGGTCTTCTTGCAGCTGTTACTTCACTATTTCAGATGCATTAAATGGCCTAAAACAGCTAGTCAGGTTCTCCAAGCTTATCATTAAAACCAGCAGGGAGGAAAAAAAATCTCCTCAACAGGTCATGATGTTTATAATACCTTAAGCTCCAAATGATTAAAATAAAAGAAAAACCAAGTATGTGAATTATTGTCCTGGGGTGATTTGTAGTACATTTTTCCTTTAAATCTTCCCCCTGTATTGTTAACCATAATGTCCATGAGGAAATAAGTAGCACTAATTTAGAAAATGTGACATTAGTATTCATTTCGTTTTGAGAAACTGATGATATTCTTGAGTGAAAGCTAAATTCTTGAGTCAATTTAAGTTTGGGATTTAACATCTTTGCTTGTATGATTGTTTGTGCCTTTAGATTCAATTAATCATTTTTATTGCCTGATCATTGTCATTTTCAATTTGACAAGGATAGAGGAATTTTGTGTTTGTTTTGGTTTTAAAGGGAATAGATAGTTAAATCAGTAGTGATATCTATGATGCAAGCTTTTCCATAAAAAAATGAAGTGATAGCTGGAAACAACTTTGAACTAGTCATTGTTTTAATTAATTAACCCCAATAAGTAAAAGTGCATCTGTTTGCAGGTTAACTAAAATACAAATATAAACCTTGGAGGAAAAAATTTTAACAATGTCAGACCATACTGAATTACCAAAATATCCCACTCTCTTCTTCTTTTCTTTCTTTCTTTCTTTTTTTTTTTTTTGGTGAGAACATTTAAGTCCTACTCTTTTAGCAAATTTCAATTTTATGATATAGTGTTATCAGCTATAGTCACCATGTTATACATTAGATCCTCAGGCCTTATTCATTGTATAGTTGAAAGTTTGTACCCCTTTACCAACCTCTCCCTATATACCCCACCCTCACCACTGTTCTACTCTGTTTCTATGGATTTTTTTTTTTTTTTTTTTTTTTTTTAAGATTCCACATATGAGTGATACCATGCAATATTTGTTTTTCTCTGTCTGGCTTATTTCACTTAGTGTAATGCCCTCAAGCTCCATCCGTGTTGTCACAAACGGCATGGAAAATCCTGCACTTTTGATTTAAGGCAGTGGTTCTCCATGTGATGAGGGGTAGATAAGGCGGGAGGCAATTCTGATTTTGCCCCACGGAGATATGCTGGTTGTCACAACTGGGAAGGCAGGGCACTACTGGCATCTGGTGTGGAAGACCAGGCATCCTGCTAGTCATTGTACAAAAAACAGGGCAGCAAAGAATGATCTGGTCCAAAATGACAGCATCCAGGTTGAGAAACCCTTGCTTCGGGTTTGGATAATGAAGCTCTCCAGCAGGAGCTATGGTCTCTCCACCAGGAGCTGGGATTGCCAGCAACTTCTCTAAGTCCCAACGATACTCCCATTAGAAACTCTAACTTCCAAATCTTTTGAAATATAAATTTTAAGAAATAAGCCAATAATTCATTCCAAATTTGAAATGAATCTTTCATGGAATGATTATATCACATGAGCCATATAAAATTAATGTATTTTGGGGAAAATTGTCAAGAGTGACCCATTCCTTCATGTATATGTTTTTCTATTTCTATTTACCCTCTTCCCCAGAGATATAGTCATTCATAAAACCTTACAATTAACCTATGTGATTTTCTTGGGAGGATTACTTCTATCTCTATTTTCAAATGGTGCTTCAAATCTTAGAGGAGACCTGGCAGAAAAGTATGGTACTGTACTATTAGGCATGGGACAAATTCCCCAAATAAGTATCTGTGAAGAAGTTTAATGAAACTTTGGTTTTCTCTAAATGAATTTCATGAAAATAATACTCAAACTTGTAAACTGAAATTATCAAGGGGGTCATGAACAGCAGTTCACTTTTCAGTAGAAGAGTTTTATTTGACATGGATATTTTCTGGTACCAAGTTTGTTCACTTTAATAAATTAGACAAGCAATTAACCTTCTCTGGCCTTGTAAACTATGAATTATAATTTTTGAATTCTGGGCTTAATTATCTTCAGAAATTTTAGTAAATAATTCAATAGTTTGAATATTCTTTGATTTAGAGGACAATCAACATATATCAAAGCCCATATATGTTGCTGAATTACAATCTAGAAAGAGTCCTTGGTTCACACATGACTAGTACTTAAATTAATTGATTGACTGACAGTGTCTTACTCTATGTATCACTCCAGAGGAGGGATTAAAAGGAGGGAGGCTACATAGTTTTCACTTAGGATAGTATTGAGATGATGGTCAAGCAGTACAAAGGCATCTAGAACCTGGACTCAAAGAAACTCAAGTAAGGAGAAGAAGATGAAGAGAGGGTTGGGGGGGGGGAGCATACAGAGAAAGAATAGTCTGAAATGAGAAGAATCAAAATCAACAGTTGTAGATTTTTAAAAAATTTTATACCACCCCCCTCTTTTCAATTCTTTTAGATTTTTTCCCTAAAGGTTTCCTTATCTATTTATTGGTGTCTTAACAGTGATAATGTACTTAAATAAAAAACAATCTTCTGGCAAATAGATGACCCATTGGTTGCTCATCGAGTATCTGTCCTCTGGCTTTTCCTTACTGATGGAACACTGAAATTATTCAGGTTTTCACCCTCCCACGTGTTCCTGGAAAATGACCCCTCTTGCCACTTTGCAGGGTGAATATTGATTTATCTGAGAGAAAATCATGATAATTACAGTCATTTTGCCAATGATTGCTTTAGGCAAGAGTAAGTGAAGCCAATAAGACTGGAACAGAATTCCAATGACTTCTGGGAAAGGTTTCCTTCCAATAAAAAGAGATGGGAAGAGGCCAGGTGCTTTGTGCCTCTGCGTTTGCCCTGTGATGGCCCAATGTCCAGTCTGGAGCACCTGCACTCCCTTAATGGCCAGAAAGGTGGAACCCAGAGAGCATTAGAGAGATCAGCCTGGAACCCTGACATCTTAGAACCACTGAGTTACATGGAAAAATACGTGTTCCCTGTTAAATCCATTCTTTTTGTATTTCTCATACTTTCCAGTTAAAGGCCTCCTGATAGAATCCAATGTTTTATCTCCTGATCAAATACCTTAATTTCTAAATTGAGGCTATGTAAATGCATAATTCTGTCCTACAATGTTATTTGTATTTTCCCAAGTTATCTTTTTTGTGCTTTAGTATGAAGTCAAAGAAAACAGGCAGAATAGTAAAATAGAATAAGCACATCATGTAGAATTGGCACATCTGCATTTGAATTCTGGCTCTGTCATTTATTGCAGTATGATCTAATACAGGCCTATTAACTTTCATTAATACTTACCCTTAAACAAGGGATAACAGTAATTTCTATGTCACAGCGCTTTATAGCGAATGACACTTGAACAAATGCAATGTTGCTATATATCTATCTATGAATAAGTGTATATATACTAATGTATGTAAAAGAGATATACAAATATCATTTCTTAATCTTAGATAAATTTTACGGTTTTCCCATTCTAATCCAAAACCTTTTGGTAAATTCACTCATATATCTGCTTAAATCTCAGTCGAAACTTTTTGTCTAGGAGTTGAATTTGGGGGAAAGAAAATTGATAGTATTGCCTGAGGTGCCAGCAAACACCTCTTCTCAATTAAGAGCCCAAAACATTGCCTTTGACAACACATGATTGTTATTTCATTGAATCTGCACAGACAAAAGTTCACATATAATCTTGAACTACATTTTGAATTGAAAGAATCAAAATAAGGTAAATTGGGTGTCCAATTTATTTTAAATTTTTAATAAGTTTTAGAATTTTTTAGAATTTCCTCAGAATACTAATATTTTTCTTCAGGGAGACCTTCTATTTCTCATATGCTACCCTTCTGGCACCCCCCAGACTAGGACAGAACACCTATTAAGCTCATCTGCCTTGTTCTTTGTTGTACCTCTACAGCTTGTAATTATACATTACTGCAGTGATTTCATTGATATTTATTTCAGCCTGGAAACTGAAACCTCTTTGAGACCAATTCCCATTTCATGAAATTCTCCCTTTTATTCTCCTTGTTTAAAGTTCGTGGATTAGTTGTCCATAAATTAACATTTCCTGAATAAATGCATAATAAAAGCTTTCCAAAACAAGGAAGGATAACTAAACTAATACTGATTTTGCATTTGTTGAGAAAATTTGATGATTTCTAGTCCGTTAATGGTGTCTGGTAATGACTTCACTCTCTTTTCAGTGGCATAAACTTAAGTAAAATTATAATATACACATACTATAGTATATATATTGTATATATATGAGTATATATTACATATATATAATATACAAACATACATATATAATAGTATAGATATATGTCTATGTATATATAGTATATATATATATACATATATGTCTATGTATATATAATAGTGTAGATATATGTCTATGTATATATAGTATATATATATACATATATGTCTATGTATATATAATAGTGTAGATATATGTCTATGTATATATTACATATGTTATTTTTTGTACTAGCAGAGCTATTTAGTTAAATGTATTTAGAAAATACTACAAGCCTATGAATTGGAAGTTAACTGAAAAAGAAAACTAGCTAAAGACAGCTCTATATTGAAAATTATATAGGTTGTCCTCTAAGAGTAAAAAGCTAGGATCCTGCAAGTAAATTCCATTTAACTAAAGCTAGAAATGTTTAGAATTGAATGAATCATAGAGAGTAATAGAAATAATAAAAATACTCTCTAAAACAAGTTTCCAGTATACTATAATGTGCCTTTGATATTGGAATTATTGCTATTTGTGAAGTCTGGATTCTAAAATTCTTATCTGCTGGAATTCTAGCTTTCACTTTGTGAATGGTGTCTGAAATGCAGGAAGAATATTTTGACAACTGGGTGTCAACAATAACTACCGGGGACTTTGCCTTTATGAATCACAGTCCAAATTCTGCTTCATGTGCTGAATAGTCCATCCAGGAAAATCAAATTATTCACATATGTGATATGTGATTGTTGGTCATTGAAATTTTTTTGCCTAGAATGAACAATGCTATATATTTTAAACGTGTCACTTTTACCTATTGTGCTAACCTTTCAAGGAAGGTTGTCTGATCAATTAGAAAAACATGACAAAGTTTCATAGGTTTTTTTAACCTTTCCTTGAAACAAAATACACTATAAAAGAAGGGGGCATGTGGATAAGTGGTAGAAATCAGCAAAGATAGAATTTATTCTGGCAACATTTAATTTATAAAAATTAAAATGTTATCTTGTATTTGTTTTAACAGAATTTTTATTAGTGCTTAAAGAATAGAAAATATTTTCCATTGTTAATGTTGTATATTTCTATATGAATCTTCCTCTCTGCATCAAAATATTGTTTATATTTTGGGGGTTTTGGATTAGAATTTTTTTAAAATGACATGCAATGTACTTTGCTTCTTTTACTTTGATGTATAGCTTTGTGGAATCTAAAGTAGAGGAGATCTGAAACATATTTGGATGGGTTTATTTATTTCAGCTTTGCTCCCAAATTTGTACTACATGATTCTTACTTAACATACAGTGACTATAAAGTTAAATAAAAAGCTAAGATATATTTAAATAATTTTCATCTCTAATTTGAATGTTTAAATATTTCATAAATTGATTAAGATCATTTCATATTTGTTTTTTAAAGTAGCTTTTTAAAAAATTCAAATCAAAAACAAAGTTTTGCTTCTAGTGATTTCTCATATTAATAGCATTTTTAAAAAATAATAACTTTTTGACACCATAACTTTTTACTTTGTGCAACTTCAAGTGAATGTAGTTTCTGATCAAAAACAAATGGTTATTAAAATAAAAGTAACCAAAATATAGATATTAAACTTAAAAAAATAATGACTTTCATACTTATTTTACATTAAATTTATTGCTACATGTGCAAAATAGTATATGACAGACTGAATATCTATTTCTATATTGCTAAGAAATGTCCAGTTCCCTTAATATTTTAAAGAGCGTACTTAGAATAAGCACGTTTTCAAGCTTCCAGGTTTTCATTTGAATATAGGATATAAATATAACATATGTACTCCAATAGAGACGAGTTTCCATTCTGTCATTCCACTAAGTACAAGTCAAGAATTTTGATGGGAATTTTTAAAAATAATAATTTCCCAAAAGTTTTGCTTATTTAGTTTACTCCTTAATTATTTTTTTTAAATTTCATGAATTAGTTGTTTTGACCTTTAGGTTTATTATTCTCTGGTGGTTAATTTCTTTTGAAAGACTTTTGAAAAAGAAATTAAATTTGGCCTGTAAAAAAATATGGTATAAAACACTTTTTAAATAAGTCCCATGTCCCAAATGACAGCCATTGGACCTGAGAACATTTAAAGGTTATAATATTTACAATACAAACCACTTGAAGTATTTCTACAAACTTCATAGCTCATTGATTACCATCAGTTTTTTTTTGTTTGTTTGTTTTTTCTGCTTGTGATGCTCACTTTATTCAGGAAGTGTTATATGAAGAAAAACTACCAAAATGTAATATCTCAGCTTTCTTGGGAGTTGCTAAAATCATTTATCCCCTTTACATGGGACATAAGAAGGAAAACATCAACGGGCATAGTGTACTCAATTTTCTGAATAGTCTGTGGTTACAAGTTATTTTTATTCATTCTGTTAATGATGCAGTTTAACATATATACACACACACACATATATATGTGTGTTTATGTATTTACAGTTTATATATAAAACTATATATATATTAAACTACAGAGTCATATATAGTTAAATATATTTTAAAAAACTAATATATTGAAATTCTTTTAAATTTGTAAACAGTAGTTATTAGAAATGCAAATTTCTGAGCTTCCAACCAAGACTTACTACTACATTACAAATCCTGGGACCAGGGCTCAGCAACCTGTTTTTTCACAGGCCCTCCATGTGATTCTGATGCTGTTCAAGTTTGGGAATTACTGTGCTAGAAAATCATTATCTGCTGTAATGAGACAGGTATTACTTATGAAGGTATTCAGCGGCTGCTTGATACAGTGCAGTAGTTTGTTCCAAACTCTTAATTAGTGCAGCACTATGCATAATTTGTGATTAGTATAGCTCTGGATATTTTTAAATTTAGAATTTTACAATAAACACACAGCAAAAAAATAGGTATTTTACTAGCAACTCGGGGAATCTATTCTTAGCACTTTTGCAAGAGGGATTCATTTTAGAAACCTCAAGTTTCTCTCATGTAATCTTGGAGCTCAATTTGAGCTGCATGTAGTATCTTCAGTATTTGTAAATACTGAAGATACTTATACATCTGCATCCATTGCTCATGATAAAAGAGATAACATTAAAACCAAAAGACTAGAAAAGCCTTGAATTAAGTGATAGTGAAACTGGAATAAGGGATATGAAAGTTCCCCCATCAAGGAGTTACTAGAATATAAGGTTGTCTGGGAAATGACTATGAAACATTCCTAGAAAGTTACTGAGATCAGCTTATGATCGATTTTATGTGCCCCACGAAAGATATTGGAGATTATTCAAAGGCAGTATTTTAAAGAGGTGATTATGGAGGATGTTGTAATCAAAGAACAAACAGGCATCAGAAAAAGCAGCTAGAAATCACTGTGAAAGTTCCCATGATAGATTACAGGAACCTAGGATCAGCCCTCTATTCCTTTGGTTATATATCTTAGTGATTTGGCATAGGTTAAATTTTCATTATTTTGCTGACCCTCCAAGAAGGAATATTCTAAAAAAATCAAAAAGAATTTTTATTAATAGGTCATTTTCATAATAAAGCCATAGAATAAAGAGAAGCCAAATTTGGCGAGTTGAATAAGTTGTAAGACCTTTGGGGGATTCAGTAGAAATGAAAATTAGTAAACTAAGGAAGACAAAGCAAAAGAAAAAAAAAGAAAAAAGAGGGCATAAGATGCTCTAACAGTAAAAGTAATCAAATTTCCCTTCCATATGACAATACATGTTAATGTTCTTTTGGGTGTACGGTTAAGAATAAGCTAAACTTAAAAAAAAAAAAAAAGAATAAGCTAAACTTTAAACAAATGTGAGGAGAGATCTCCCTTCTCAACATGAAGAGACAAGACCATGAACCCAGCAACCAGGAGATTCAGCCAGTGCAGGAAGAGAGGAGAGATTCAGTGTGATGGTTTCAAAGAACTTTACTACTCCATCTGAACTTGGATACTTATTCTATGCCATGGAAATCAAGACAGCTGGTAGCCATAAACTTTATGGAATTTCTCAAAAGTCTTCAACTGAGTTTAAGGCTTGTGGATGATATGAATCAATTTTGTAAACTGTGCCCTAGAACTGTTTGTCATCTGTATCCTGAATGTTGAATGGGTAATCATTTTTTGAAGTAGAATTAGTGATCATTTTGATTTAAATTTACCCGTTCTCTTGAGTGTTGAAAAAGCAAGTAAACAACAACATAGTCATAAACAAAAAATAACTGTAGAAATTTGTGAAAAGGTTTATTGATAGAGCTGCTTCACTTTTTTTTATAAAGGGGGCAAATTTTTATCTTATTTGGAGCAGTAGAATATATTTGAATGAGTAATCAATTTTAGAGCCAGCAGGGACTTTAGAAGTCCTCTAATGCAATTCCTTAAGTACACAGACAAGCAGCTGAAGCCCAGGGAGTCTTAGTGACTTGCTCAAGGTCATGTCATTGCTCTCTGGGTCTGTGTTCAGTGGTCTTTTCATTAATCTTTTCTGTCTTGGTCTGCGGACAGTACCAAAGAAGGAGTAAAGATTATGTGATTTAATGTTGAAGAGACTATACTTCATAGAATTTCAGGACTATTTTGTCTGAGTGTCTTGCCATGCAGCACCCTAAATAATAAACAAATTTTGGAATATGTCAGTCAATGTTGAGCTACCTTTCTCAGCAGTTGAAAAATGCTGATCTTTCATAAAGACAAGAAGAAAATCGAGTTGTATAGGATTATTATTAGCTCTCCGTTCTCTCGTGTATCCGTATCCCCTCATCACAGCTTGGTTTATGATCCAGGGACTGAGCTGTCGCTTTCTGCCTAAAGATTCTTAACTCATTCTCTGACAACTAGAAATTGATTTTAGCTGAGATTCAAATATAAATCTAAATGTACTTGCATTGAAAGAGTATTTTTATTTATTTACTTATTTATTTTTGCGGTACGCGGGCCTCTCACTGTTGTGGCCTCTCCCGTTGTGGAGCACAGGCTCCAGACGCACAGGCTCAGCGGCCATGGCTCACGGGCCCAGCCGCTCCGCGGCATGTGGGATCTTCCTGCACCAGGGCACGAACCCGTGTCGCCTGAATTGGCAGGCAAACTCTCAACCACTGCGCCACCAGGGAAGCCCTGAAAGAGTATTTTTAAATGTTAGCTCATAACCAAAACAAATCTCATCTACTCTCAATTTTCATAAGAACCAGTAAATGTTTTGAGATCTTTTTAAAAATTAGTACATCGTTTTTAATGTGACTAGTCTTCAAACAGAAGGGTTAGATGTGTTATCTTCTAGCCAATAAATCCTCAAGATTTAAAATGTCTCAAAATTATTAGCAACATTTTTGTCTTCTGAACTGCTAAAATAGTAAATTTTTGTTGGATACCTTTTACAGAAATATATGGTGTTCTTATGTATATTCTTTTGGAATATATAATGTGGCTTCTCTTTGAGCAAGCCTCAAGAAAAAGCTGTCATTTTGATTAATACAACACAAGCTGTACTAATAAGTGGCTTCAGAAGATATTTGTTCATTTGATTCTAGGTAACTGAGAATAATTGAACAAGTATAAACAAGTAAATGTCTATACTGTAGACATTTTAGAGTAGAAAGAGAGTGAGAAACAATCTCTGCCCACAAAGAGTTTCTAGCATACCAGTATGTTTTGTCTCGTTCTTGTACATCCAGCTTTCAGAGACAAGAAGGAATATAGTCTGAGGTGTTTGGACATTTAATTCTAGCTGTTGATTATTTCATAACCATGTATGATGCTGGTTTTTAAATTTTGCTTATTTTGGAATAACTTTAGATTTATAAAAAAGTGGCAAAGCTAAAACAGTAGATCCCATAACACTACCATATGCACAAGTTTCCCCTAATGTTAAGATTTTATATAAGCATAGTAATATTTCTAAAAACCAAGAAATTCACATTGATATATTACTATTGACTAAACTACAGATTTTATTCAGATTTCACCAGTTTTTCCACTAACATCCTTCTCCTGTTCCACTGTCCAATCCAAGGTACCTCATTGCATATAGTGTGAAAGAATTTTTTTCCCATCAGTTTCTATTCATTAATATATTTTACCATGTATAAGTTTGACTCTCATCAGTTTTTTTTTTTAATAATAGAGTTTATTTCTTAGAGAAGTTTTAGATTTACAGAAAAGTTGAACAGAGAGTACAGAGTACACTTCACTCTGTACAGAGTTCACATATACTCTCCCCAGTTTCCGCTATAATTAACATCTAGCAATGCTGTAGTATGTATGTTAAATTTGATAAACCAATACTGATGATTTTAACTGAAGTTCATAGTTTAGTTAAAGTTCATAGTTTACATTAGAGTGCACTCTTCATGTTGTACAATTTTCTAGGTTTTGCCACATGCATAATGTGTGTATGAACTGTTTCAGTATCACACAGAACATTTTCACTACACTACAAATCCTCTGTGCTGTGCCTATTCACCCCTTTCCCCCTCCTGTGACAACACTGATCTTTTTACTCTCTATATAGTTTTCCGTTTCTAAAATGTCCTATAGGTGGAATCATACTGTATGTAGCCTTTTCGGAATAGCTTCATTCACTTAGCAATGGGCCCTTAAGGTTCCTCTGTGTATGATGCTGCTTTGTATTTGCTTTGACTTTCAATTTATACTTCTAGTTTTACACATGTTGTTTTGAATTCTGAGTTTACCAAAGAAGTTTTGTCTATGTGTTCCTTCCATTTTCTACTTAATTAGGACTGCTTCTTTTTCAGATCTGTTTTGTTTTTGTTTTCATTTTACATAATTCTTGGTCTGAAGTTATAACAAACCTTTCGGTGAAATATACTTAGGGAATATCTGAACATATCAAGACATTCCTTTCTTTGCATAGTATCACTTGTAAGATGACAAGGTATATTTCTTCTACATTTTCATTACTTTTACAATACCATTCAATTATTTATTTTTGGTTAAATAGAGTCCCAAATATTAGGTTTGCTTCTCATTTTCCAAACACTTTGAATCTGTAGTCATGGTGAATTGCAATTGTTTATACTTCTTAATTCCCTAAACTAATTTTTAGGCTATGAGAGTTTAATGAGAGTTGAGAAAAAAAAGTCAGAATAGGCCAATCTACTAATTGAAATATAACAGTTGGTTGACCGACTTTAGTTGTATAATTTAAAACAAATTAGGGAATAATTATCATATCATTCTTATACTATCAATAGCATGCATTTGATAATGGCACAGGATTTCATAGAGCATTCAACAGATTAAAATAAAATTAAATCTACCTTTATAAAAATAGACAAATTTCTTTTTCTTTACAGGAAGAAAAAACTGATTTCTATAAAGAACATGTTTTTCCTGGTGATCTATTTGAGAAAGGGAGAGGGAGAGGATTGGAAAACAGATATTATTTTGCCTAAAATCGCTATTCTCAAAATTTTGCTCCTAATAAATTTGCTTTTTTTTTCTAAATCAAATGTATTAGAAATTTATTTTAGTTGTGTATGTGTGTATCCACCATACAGAGAGATACGACACACGTAGAGACAAACACACATATACAATATTTTTTCTTTTATATAGAGATTCTTCAGGCGAACATATAGAAAGTTTTTAAAAATAATATCCATTATAAACATTCTTAATAAAAGCATTCTCTTAGGTGGACTCAGTCAGTTTTCAGGTGGGTAAGCTCTTTGAGCTAAACCAGTTTTTTTGTTGAAGTATAATTGATATACAATATTATATTTCAGATATATAACATAGTGATTTGATATTTTTATACATTATGAAATGATCACCATGATAAATCTAGTTACCATTTGTCACCATACAAAGTTATTACAATATTATTGACTATATTCACCATGCTGTACATTACATCCCTTTGACTTTTCTGTTTTATAACTGGAAGTGTGTACCTCTTAACCCCATTTACCTAGTTTGTCCAACCCCCTCCCCTCCTCCCCTCTGGCAACCACCAGTTTGTTCTCTGTATCTGTAAGTCTGTTTCTGTTTTGTTTGGTTGGTTGGTTTTTTGGATTCCACATATAGGTGAAATTTTATGGTATTTGTCTTTCTTTATCTGACTTATCATAATAGCCTCTAGGTTCATCCATGTTGTCACAAATGGCAAGATTTTACTTTAATTTTTATGGCTGAGTAATACTCCATTGTGTATATATACCACTTATTCTTTATCCATTCATCTACCAATGGACATCTAGGTTGCTTCCATATCTTGGCTATTGTAAATAATACTTCATCAAACTTTAAAGCTTTTGCACAGAGAAGGAAACCGTCAACATAACAAAAAGCCAACCTACTGAATGGGCGAAGATATTTGCAAATCTGATAAGGGGTTAATATCCAAAATATACTAAAAGAGAGAATTGTCTCTTTTTATTCATATAGAATTTTTCACTATTTCCTAAGGATTTGTTCTCAAATATTTATAGGATTTACTTCCCATTCTCCATCTTCCCTGTTGCTGTATTTCAGTCTAGCAAGCATCACTGAAGGAGGCACCAGTGTGTAAAATGATCTTTGGCTTAATTAAGTAATATTATCTAATGAAGAAAGAAAACTTAAATAAAAATAATTTTAAAATGAGATATAATGTTAAAATGAACAGGTGCTAATTCTGGAAAAAATGTTTATTGATCCTGATCTCACACATGAGGACTTTGGCCTAGAAGTATAACATAGGGCAGAAATGGAAGTTGTTATAAAGGTGGAGATGATGACGACTAACAGTTGAAATAGTGGAATGACCCACATATTAGCAAAGAATAAGTTTAGGAAAAATTCATCAGTTCCTTTGACGGGAAGCATGGAGTAGCAGGTAAAAAAGCAGATAACCAAAGTGGAAAAGTCTTTGTTTTACCTTAGATAAGTTAAAGGAAAAGAATTAGTGGGATATGGGGTAGTAGAGTTCAATAAATAAGAGAAGGACAAAAGCATTTGGGAGAAATGATGCTATGTTTCAGAAGTGCATAATTGCTAGAATGTACTAATATTTGGGGGGGAAAATGAATGGCCTTGTGTGTTGATGATAATACACAAATAACCAATACCACACACATGTGCACATGTGTATGCACGTGTGTGTGCTTGTGTGTGTTTATTTACTTATTATTGGAAATTAAAATATATATTAAAATGAAAACTGCATATTTAATAAAGTTGATATAAAAGGATCATTACAGGGGCTTCCCTGGTGGTGCAGTGGATAAGAATCCGCCTGCCAATGCAGGAGACACAGGTTCAAGCCCTGGTCCAGGAAGATCCCACATGCTGCGGAGCAGCTAAGCCCATACGGCACAACCACTGAACCTGAGCCCTAGTGCCCGCGAACCACAACTACTGAGCCCACGTGCCACAACTACTGAAGCCCATGTACCTATAGCCTATGCTGTCCAACTGCAACAAGAGAAACCACAATGCGAAGGCCACGCACTGCAATGAAGAGTAGGCCCTGCTCGCCACAACTAGAGAAAACCCGTGCACAGCAACGAAGACCCAACGCGGCCAAAATTAAATAAATAAAATAAATAAATTTTTTTAAAAAGATTGTTATAAAAAATAAGTGGTTATTCATGTACCTGTTATTAAATTGTCTTGAAGATGCTGGGACTAGTGACTATGGATTTACTGTTTTACAGGGAGGACTGTGCTCTCAGTCTCCATCTCTCTCTGTCTTTTTCACTTTGGGGATTTAAAATTTTAATTAATGAGCAAAGGAGACAAGAAATGTTTAGTAAAATTTGTTTAAGAGCACCTGAAAAGAACATATGAATAAATTAAGATCACATGTCAATATCAAAAGTTACACAAAATGTTTCCATCTTTCATGAAACAGGAGCCCAAACTGAATTTAAAGTTAGTTGTTTTTGTTTTTGTTTTTGTTTGCGGTACTGGGGCCTCTCACTGCTGTGGCCTCTCCCGTTGCGGAGCACGGGCTTCGGACGCGCAGGCTCAGCGGCCATGGCTCACGGGCCCAGCCGCACTGAGGCATGTGGGATCTTCCCGTACCGGAACACGAACCTGCATCGGCAGACGGACTCCCAACCACTGCGCCACCAGGGAAGCCTCTAGTTTTCTTATTTTTGAAGATTGAAAAATGGTCAGAGAAAAGTCGTGCTTTTTAAATTAGCGACAAAACGTGCTTTAAAAAATCATATCTTTTAGAATAGTAGAATATCCTTTTGGAACATCTTTTGAGGATTGATTTAATCCGATATATATATGTGTGTGTGTGTGTGTGTGTGTGTGTGTGTGTGTCTGTGTATATATATCTTTTTCTTTTCAATCTACTCATCTCAGGAAAGGTCTGTTTGTCATTTCACTTGTAAAAACAGTTGGTGAATGCATCTGAGTTATTTTCAATTCATGTCACTTCCACTTCAGTCTGTAAAGGAAGAGATCACTGTCCTTCCCAGGAACTACTTAAGTTAGATATTTGCAAATAGAAAATATAGTTTAATTGGATTTATGGTATAATATAAAGTAGTTGTAAAATGCACATCAAGGGCTTCCCTGGTGGCGCAGTGCTTGGGGGTCCGCCTGCCGATGCGGGAGACGCGGGTTCGTGCCCCGTTTCGGGAGGATCCCACATGCCGCGGAGCGGCTGGGCCCGTGAGCCATGGCCGCTGAGCCTGCGCGTCCGGAGCCTGTGCTCCGCAAATGGGAGAGGCCACAACAGTGAGAGGCCCGCATAACGCAAGAAAAAAAAAAAAAAAATGCACATCAATATTGGGACCTGAAAGTACTGAGTCACAGAGAGCTAGAATGGCATAATGCAAATTTCAAAGCCAGCACATACTGATTATCATAGTCCTTTAAAGGGGACAGAGAAATGGCAGCAGGGCCCATAGTGCTCCAGGAGTCTGTTGAAGTCGAGAATACCTTGCCAAAACAATTGTAAAGTGTTCTATATAGTTCAGTGGAGTATTGGATTTCATGGAGTATTGGTTTCTTCCTGAAACCAGGTATGTCTGACATGATTCTACAGACACAAACTTAAAAACTGTATGAATTTTTGCCTTTGAAAAGTTCTCCATTCATTCTAGAAATATTTACTAAAAATAACCTATTTACTGAGGCAGTGCCAGATATTTTTTAAGGTACTGATTTGAAAATGGAACAAGCACTATTTTTAAACATTAGTCATCTTCAGGATTTCCCTTTCTGAAATAGAAAATCATTTAAACTAGTCATGTAGAAATGCTGTGTCATCCATCAGACACTACTCATGAACTTCAAGTGGTTAGTACGTACTTATTGAAAAACTACCCACATTAAATGCATAGAAAGAGTAAGAAAAGTCACTATAGAAATCCTACAGAAAATATAAAAGTTTTCGATCTCTATAAAACTTAAGAAGTTGTAAGAAGCAAGTTAATACAGTTTAAATGCAAAAAAGAAATTTACTGGCATGCCAATATGTCATAGACAAAGGAGGGGTGATTGATATTAATTAATAGGAAGTTTTAGGTAGATTTTTCTGTTCTCCTCTCAGGCCTTGTAATAAAGGAATAACATTTGTAATAGAATTCACAAGTAAAGGCACCAAAATGTATTCCCATGTACTACAAGTACCAGCTTGTTCTCAAGTATGACTACAACCTACCATAAGCAACAGGTTCTGTTGCAGTATATCCATTTCCTCATATCTCTGGCTCTCTGTTCAGTGATACAGTTGGGATAGAAAAGGAGGATATGACTCTAAAAGGGTATTGGTAGCATGTGAATAACCTCATGTTAATTAAGCACTTAACTAAGTTCAATTGTGTCTAATCACACAACAGACACCGCAGATATGAAAGTCAAAGTGATAACAAATGACTAGACTTCCATGGGGAATGTTTGATCATTCTAGTTCAGAATGCCTTAATTCTGAACTAGATGTAAAATCATCTGTGGTTTTCAGGAAATTTGACAGTAAAATTTGACACATACTCCTATTATGTATGAAAACTTGTTTATATTATATGTATAGACAGATAATATACATTAAATATTGAAGAAAGGAGAAATTAAAAAGGCTAAAACAAATATCAATAGCAGGGGCTAATGTACCTCATTTTGGAGACCTGCTAGTGTAGACAGTAGATGACATTCTTCATTTTATTATCAATGGTCATTTCCAGAATTTGAAAATTAATGTAGTTTCTCCAAATGCATGTATACACCTTTGAGAAAGCTTCAAAATACTGATAGACAGCATTCTATGTTACTGAAATGTTACTAGGTATCAATTTGAATTTAATATGTATTAAGTTTTTTCCATACCATTAATTGCTTACCTCATGTAAAACAGTCAGAATGACAGATTGATACAGGCAGAACAGAGCATCATATACATGTCGGACATTCATAAATTTAACATCTTTAGTAAAGGATTTGCTTCTTATAAATTTGGGCAAGTTCTAACACCTTTTCCTGGTTATGCTCAGGATTAAATCCTATGAGAGAAAACATGCTCAATGTTTTAACTTTGGTAATGAGAGAAATATTATGAACAAATTAAGTATTGTTAAGGGGAATGGGGCAATTGATGATTCATAAAAGCAGCAGAGAGGTAGATCCAGTTATCATGGCTGAATTGCGTGCCACTGAAAGTCATTTGTGTCTAATTGCCTACTCCAAAATCTATTCAGTCCTTTCTCCTAATAAGAAGACCCCCTATTTTTTTCAGACTGACATTGTACCGTGCTAAAGGAATACATTTCCCAGCTTCTAACAAATCGAAGTGTGTACATATGACAAAGTTTTGATGAGTTTGATGTAAGCAGGGGTATGGAACTTCTAAGAAGTTGCTGTACAGGAAATCTGGCATTTGGGTATTGATTGGCCCTACAGCAGTCATCCTGTAATATCAGGCTGCAAGCCACATACTAGATCAATGTAGTAAAGAGCTGAGAGAAGCCTGGCCCACCGATGATTTCAGGGAGCTGCCATAGCAGATACAAACTGTTTACTTCTAACCTGTTAATGTGAGAAAATTAAACCTTGTATATTAGTGAAGATTTTCCAGGTCCCATCTCTACCAGTAGAAAATGATTACTAATATACCAACCATCTAATATTTTAGAAAAACCAAGTCTAATATGCTTATGTGCATAAATATATACATTCTGCATTCTGTATAGAAGCGTGATATTAGAAATAATAGAAATTAAATAAAATATAGAGATTAAATGTTAATACATAGGAAATTTGCCAATTCATTTCATAGTCTGGTATATCCTGAAACTTAAGAAAGAAAAATCTTCTTTCAAATTCTGTTTGCAGCAATCTATCCACCTTTACTCTTAAAAATAGTGAGAGGTATTTACAGGAGGCTGAAAGGGGGATTTTTTAAAAAATCATAGATGTCCTATGTTGAAAGAGTATTCAAAAATGCAACATTGTTTGAAGGGAGTTTTTCATTTGATAAAGACTGCCGTCCCACCTTGAGATTGTGAATTGGATTATTTACATTATTTCACATACATTCTGGGGTATTTAAACGCATTTTTCTGTGGATCACAAAAGTAATCATCATCATTATGGTGTCCATATTAATTTGTATCTATGTGTTCTCTGCTTTATCTGTTGGCAATTACAAATCCTATCTCTAGCTCAATGAATAATATGAGGCAACACAACATACATAAGTCATATACATTAGAATTAACAAAATACTCTCAGTTGTCTACTTCTGGTCAACATAAAACAACCTCCTCATGCTGTTTCTTATTATGATTAAAGGCTCTCAGAAACTACACAGACATTCTTTCTCCACCTCCAACCTCTTTTCACATATGGAAGTTTTAACTTAGGGTCAGGACCATTCAAGATGTCTAGGTGATTTTATTCATCTGTTTTTATGAATAATTCTCAAGACCTAAAATGTTCATCCTGTTAAACATTTTAGAGAGGACTAATGGAACACAAACTCTTACTATGAAAAAAAGACTGGAATTCAGATCATTATTCTTTCATTTATGGTTTCAACCTTCAGAAACTTATAATTTTCTAAAAGATCATGCTTATATTTCCCATCCAGTCAAATATTTTTGCAGAATCAAGACACAATATGGTACAAAGTAAAAATTACTTTTATGATTATAGAAATACATTTAATACAAAAATGGATGTGAAAAATCACAAGGTGATTGTTAGTATGTTTCTGGATGAAAGAGGGAATGTGAGTGTATATATGTTAATTGCAATTTGAAAGTATTCATTATGAACCAGGGACTAAATTCCAGCATTTTTGATACCAATTTGCTGGGTGAGTTTAGAAGAGTCTCTCAAGGTACAGTTTTTAATATTTAATCTGTAAAATTGTTGAATTATTTTATTGTCTTTTTTTGGTAAATATTAGGTGTATATTTATAAGCTGAGTGGAGAAAAAGATCTAAATATAGGTTAGTACAATAAAGCATATATAATTAAGCCAGGTGTAATAAGCACCTCACTATATGTTAATTCCTAACTGGTATGCATACAGTAAAAACTATAGATGTTTAGAAAATAAAGAGATCCACAATGAACTGGAGTGGTTGGGGAAAGAGACCTTTAAAGCTGGAAGTTCAGTTTTGCCTTGGAGGGTGCATACAAGTCTGAGAGAAGATGGGAATGTTTCCTACCCACTCTACTGGGTTCATAAGACACCTTGCTCTTCTTATTATTTCTTTCACACTAGTGACAACTTCATCGACTTTGCTATTGCCTCTTCATGTCCAGAATTCTCCAAAATGCAGATTCATATATTCAACTTCCTTTGTTAACATATCCATATCAAATTAAACTGATTAAAAACTGATTTCTTCTTTCTCTCCCTACCCCGGCCCCAAAATATACTTATTCTGTAGTCTTCCTCATCTCAGTTCATGGCCACTTCCTCCTTCCAGGTGATCATACCAAAAACTTTGGAATCAACTTTGACTCTTTTCTTTCTCTTATATTTCCATTGCAATGGAACTGAAATGTAAGAGAAAGAAAAGACTCTCCTTTCAAAATATATCAAGAATATAACTATTTCTTATGATCTCCACTGCTACCACCCTGGCCAGGCCACCACCATCTTTATGCCTGGATTACTGTAAAACTTGAGCTCCCTGCTTCTATCTTTATCCCATAATAACTACAGTCCATTTTGAAATTAAGGTGTTAAGTCAGCTATGTTACTATGCTCACAACCCTTAGATGGTTTCCCATCTCACTCAGAGCTAAGGGTCCTCAGAATTGCCTAGAAGGCCCAGGTGCTCTCCCTCCAGTGATGTCAGTGACCTTACTCTCTCCCCTTCCTCATGAGGCTCCACCCTTGCTGGCCTCCTCAGTGACCTTGAACAAGCCAGGTCTGCTTTTATTCCTGATTGTCAGCACTTACTCCTCCCTCTTTCTACAAACGTAGCCCATCCCTGAGGCGCCTCCTCTCATATTTTTCATTTCTTTTCCCTTCAAATGCCAACCTCTCAGTAAGGCTTGCCTTGATCACTCTGTTTTAAATTTCATTTCCTCCCTTCCACAACACTCCCTGGGGCATGTCCTATTTTTATTATCTCTGTAACACTTATCTCACCTTCTAACATTCTCTGTACTGTATTTAATTAAAAAAAAAAAAAAAAAAAAGTATGTCCCCTTACCATAAGAACAGGAAGGCAGGCATTTTTGGCTTCTTTGTTTTCCAAGTTATCCCTAGAGCCCAGGACAAGACTTATCACAGGTGAGCACTCAATAAATATTTGTTGAATGCTTCAACAAATTAATAAACGTAGAAAAATGTCTTCCCCCTCTGAATTCTTCAGAATTGAAGAGAATCAGTGGACTATGTGTGCTTATATAATGTGGGAAGATTATGAATAGAGTACAGAAAATCGTAGTCTTTTATTAATTTTGAAAATGCTGGTTTAGAGCCTAGTTTCTGAGATTGTTTTGTTGAATGAATGGCTACAGTAATAAATATTTTAAATTTCTTGATTAAGCTAGGGTTAATTTTATAAATCATGTAAAATACTTCAATCCTTTTGCAGCTGATTTGTAAACAACTGTCTGTAACTGCTAGATTGGTCAAAAGACTGAAAAATGTAATACAAAGTTTTAAGAATCAAATGGATGATGGTTTAAAAAGAATGGAGCTTTAAAAAAATCAGTATTTTATTTGAGACATCAGGGAGTTATCCTTATATTTCATTCATGTGTATAAATGACATACTCAGTAGAACAACTTCTTTAAGCCACATGAAAGTATCTAAGAGCATATACAAAATGATTGTGATAGTGGAGCAGATAATTGTAAAATATGATAGATTAATTTATCCACAATCCTTTCAAGAATTGATATATAAGCTTTAAATCCTAGATAAATGTGGAATAAATTATTATATATCCAGCTTTTCTTTATTGAGCTAAAGACAACCTTTATCTTAAAATCCTTCACAAGTAACTATCTTATCTGCTTTTAATCATTCCATTTTGGTGCTTTCATCTACAGTTTAGATGTTTCTATTAGTTTCTATTAATCAATAGAAAAATAATTGTGTTAAAACGTTTAGAAGAGTTTTGTTTGTTTTTTTAAAGATAAAATTTGCTTAAAGAATTTTTGAAGTCTGTTCAAAGTGACACTATTAAACACTTCCTGTGCCTGTGTCTGATAGTATTGTACATTAAACAGGAAAAGACGAATATATGACATGATTCCCAGGTTGGAGGAGTTTCGGAGCTAGTAGGGACAGAAATATATATATAAAATTGATAAGTAATGAGCAGTATTCTAAATTATGAATAATGATCTTGTATATTCTTCAATAGCTTAGAAACTATTTCTTATGTAACTGTGATTTCTTCCAATCTATGCCATTTGAAACAAATTTCTCAACATACAGGAAGCATAAAATAGCTTTTTCTAGTTATGTTAAGATTATCAAGTTGCATTTAGTGAGTGCTTACCTTGTGCCAGGCACTGACTATATGTATTATGTATATGATTTCATTTAATCTTTCCAACAATGCATTAATTTCAAGTATGATACTAACCAGAAGGATGCTACTACAGATAAGTAAACAAAAATTTTAAACAAGATTTCAGATTAGACCACCTATGGTAACAATCCATTTTTATTTTAAGGGTGGCTTTTGCATTGTTAATGGAAATCCTGGAAAGGAAAGGGATCAATACTTTTTTTTTTTTCTTTTTAACAATGCCAGGCTTCACAGACATAATTTGTGAAAGAAAAACAAAACAAAACAGCAAAATAACCACAATTTTACAGTTATATTTGAAATTTAAATTTTTAAAAAATCTCTTTATATACCTGTTGTTGAGGGTTGAGTTTCTTGAGAGTGAAAATAGGAGTTTAGTGATTACTTCTCTGAGATTACCCTTTCTCATCTTTGAAAACACTGAACAGATTCATGGTTATACAGTACATAGTTGAATGTCGGGAACCACGTCCTGTTGCAGTGGTAGGAGTAATTACAGCTGTCAGTTCTTTCAACATGAGAAAACAACCTCATTTCAACTTTACAAGAAACAGATTGTAAGTATCCAAAGGAAAAGAAATAACAATCTTTATGTGATGAACAGTGTGGTGCTTGTTAAACTAGTTAACTTGGGCATTTGAAGGGATACATTTATTGGAGGCTGTTGGGAAGAAGATGCCTTTTATATGCAAGCCAGAGAGATTTTATGAATGAATAAACAAAAACAGGAGTACTAATCTTATCGGGATGAGACTAATGACTAGTAGACTTTTCAGGATAGAGAAATGGTGCCTGAAGAAACTTGTCTTAACTGCTTTCATGTGAGTTTTGTTTTTTGTGAAAGCATGTCCTTTGTATCTGGGTGTTCCTCACATCTGCCTTATTTGGATGTTAGAGATCCAGGACTTCTTATACATACTAAAGAAGAAGAAAGTAGATTAAATGGGAAAAGTTGAAACACATTATAAAATGAGGAGCAAATGTTCTTATTTGTAGCTAGTCTCCAATAAAAAAATTTATTTTTTAAGCAATTTGTTTAGTGTATAGTGCTTCATCTATTATTCTTTCTCTGTGTAAAGGGGTGACTTGGTGTGCTTTTGGCAAAATTAGACCAAAGTGCCAGGCTCAGATGTTTAGAAAACTGACAGAAAACGTAATGTATTGTTTTTGTTTTTTATTCCACTGTGAGGTAAGATTTCAAGGTCTGGTTTTCTAGTGTCTGCTATCTGCTTTCCCTTTTCTTAATGAAAATTTTTGCTTCTTATCCTAGGCAAAAATAAGAATGAAATTAGTTGGCAAATTATCAAAACATGTTAGGTTGCAAAAGCTAAAAGAGGATATTATAATGCCAGATAGACCAGCAACATTTTATTTAAAAAAAGTAGACTATGAAAGTGCTAAATACATTAAGATGATTTTTTCTGACTACTTTTTATAGCATCACTTCCCTTTTCCACTTTGTATTCACTCATGTCCACTACACATTTTTTTCCTGCACAAATTGTACCTTAGGGCAGCCAGATGGCCTAGGAGAGAAAACAGGACACCTCTTGTTGCTTGGACAGGTTTCAAAACTGACACATCATCAGATTCACAAATGAATCCAGATAATGTGGCAGAAACAAGGTGTCTATCTCTTAGTGTGGAGTACAAAAGCTGAAGGAATAGAATAAACTTCCATGGACACTTTCAGTTTGTAGATATATAAAGACTAAAATTGTGATGAAGTGAAGTTTTCTACTGGGATAAAAGCCAGGACACTAAGGTAGTGTGATGCAGTGTCCTAGTCTTGGCCAACCAAACTCTACCCTTTTCTGACTGGACCACTTATTCCCAAGTTTTACTTGAGAAAAAATTGATTAAAAGTAACTTCATTTGGGCTTCCCTGGTGGTGTGGTGGTTGGGAGTCCGCCTGCCGATGCAAGGGACACGGGTTCGTGCCCCAGTCCGCGAAGATCCCACATGCCGTGGAGCGGCTAGGCCCGTGAGCCATGGCCGCTGAGCCTGCACGTCCGGAGCCTGTGCTCCGCAACGGGAGAGGCCACAACAGTGAGAGGCCCTCATTAAAAAAACAATTGCCAGCTATTCCTTAATACAGCTTTCAAATAATTTCCTAAGCTTGTTGAATTAAAACAAATTCTATTTGATACCCTTTCTCATACTTCAGCTGTTATCCATAACACCTGTAGCAAATTCCTATGGTGTTCTTTCACAAAACCAGATCTCTTGCAAAGTTGATGGGAAGGGAGGAGAAACAAGTTGCATAGAATATCACATTTCTTTTAGGTGTTTTTCCTGATTTCCTTTGAATTCGGGTATATGTGCTTAAGTCCATGGTTATCTGAATAACCATGCTTTTCTCCAAGTAATTTTGGAAATACTTTTTTCCAAGTAATTTCGGAAAAATAAAGACCAGGCCAGGGGGACCCAGAAGTAGAAATGAAACCCTCTGGGGGCCAGTGATGTACATATATTGATTTTGCAATTATCCTACAGGTGACTAGTTCCAGGAAGTTGTCTCTACATGTCTCTAGTGACACAGTGGTAAACAGAAAAATTTGTGCTTGGAAGTGGACGAGATAGACAATAAACACCATTAATAATATATATGGTGTTAAATGGCGACCTATGCTGTGGAAAAAAATAGGAAAATAACATTAAAGCAGGGAAGGGAGATAGAGTTGAAATTTTAGATAGGGTTGACAAGAGAAAAGCCAGAGAAGGTGACAGAAAGGCCTAACAGTGGTGAGGCCTTTTATACCTACTCAGGTGGAAGGCTCTGCATTTGTTTATTTATTTACAACAAACTTACATTGTTCGGTGTACACCAACGCTTTACAAATATTAATTAATTTACATGGTAACCTATGAGACACATTTTATTATCACTTTATAGATGAGAAAACTAAAATACAATGAAGGTAAGAACATTGCCCAAGATCATACAACAAGTGTGTGGTGGAGACAGGATTTAAACCTAAACATCTGGACTTCAGAATGTTCTAAACTGTTTCTTTAGGTGAGTCTCCAAAAAGTTGATATATCACTATAGAGTCTACCACTCCATAGAGGATTACCTTTAATACTTAAAGTAGAAGATGTGTTGTTTCTCATTATAAGACCTTCTCTCTCACTTCCATTAGGGTACAATTATAAGTTGGTGGGGTTTTACTTTTTTGCTATTAGAAGGAAATAAAGAACATACAATTTAGTAGTTTGCTATTTTATTTTGTCAAGAATTCCTAATCCATAAGGACACAATGTATTACTCCAAAAAATGTTAAGATTAAAATTTTAAACAAGTAGAATAAGTTTATAGGATGCTACTTATCATGTCACCTTTTTTCAGATTCATAACAAACCAACACATTACTGTCTTAAAGATTTTAAGAAGTCCTGTTTTAAAGACACATGATTTGCTTTTTTATAAACCATTTTTTTTCAAACATATTTTACAGTGGGCATCTCAGTAATAATGTAATAACCGTTAACCTTACAAAGGACTCCAAAGTCCCAAGGAACACTGTTTAATAAATAGTACAAAAAGAGGACTGGATCAAGCTGCTTTTCAAATCTGAAATTAATTCTATCTGAAAAGAATAAAAATTTGGTAGGGCATTGCATATTAAAAATATAAATGTACTTGCCCTAAATTTCCTTAAATAAAGAAAAAAATCTCTTACACATATGTTGTGGAAAGAAGAAAGGAAATATGTATCTTTTTTGTTATTTGCCTAAATAATACATTGTTATATAGGCAAGGACAATATATTATAAATAACTTTACCCAATATGAATTATTTATTTAATGACTTATATCAGTTTATTTTGTACTACTATGACTGGCATTAGAAATCAAATGTTTCTAATGAGATTTCACTGATTCATTAAGCCAATATTTATCAGACATCTACTATATATTTTGATACACTGAGATTTAATTTTAATGTCATGTCTATAGCCCTGATCCTTTTACACTAAACTACAATTCTTTTTTATTTTAACTTTTGAAAAAATTTTATACAAATTTTAAAGGTTACTTCCCTTTTACAGTTATTAAAAAGTATTAGCTATATTCCCCATGTTGTATAATACATCCTTAAGTCTATCTTACACCGAATAGTTTGTATCTCCCACTCCCCCATCCCTATATTGCCCCTCTCCTGCCACCAGTGGTAACCACTGGTTTGTTCTCTACATCTGTGAATCTGCTTTTTTTGTTATATTCGCTAGTTTGTTGTATTTTTTAGATTCCACATATAAATGATATCATATGATACTTGTCTTTCTCTGTCTGACTTATTTCACTTAGCATAATGCCCTCCAAATCCATCCATGTTGCTGCAAATGGCAAAATTTCATTCTTTCCTATGGCTGAGTAGTATTTCATTGTATATATATACCACATCTTCTTTTCATTTGTTGATAGATACTTAGGTTGCTTTCATACCTTCATTATTGTATATAATGCTGCTATGAACATTGCGGAACATATATCTTTTCGAATTAGTGGGGTTTTATATGTGTTTTTTTTGTTTTGATTTTTGGATATATACTTAGTGGAATTGCTGGATCATATGGTAGTTCTATTTTTAATCTTTTTGAGAAATCTCTAAACACTATTTCACAGTGCCTGCACCAATTTACATTCCCACCAACAACGAACGTGTTCCCTTTTCTCCATATCCGTGCCAACGTTTGTTATTTGTGTTCTTTCTGACATTAACCATTCTGACAGATATGAGGTGATGTCGCATTGTGATTTTGATTTGCATTTCCCTGATGATTAGTGATGTTGAGCATCTTTTCATGTGCCTGTTGGCTATCTGCATTTCCTCTTTTGAAAAATGTCTATTCAGTTCTTCTGCACATTTTAAAAATTGGGTTGTTTGTTTTTTTGATGTTGAGTTGTATGAGCTATTTATATATGCTGGATATTAATCCCTTATAGTTCATATCATTTTCAAATATTTTCTCCCATTCAGTAGGTTGACTTTTTGTTTTGTCAGTGATTTCCTTTGCTGTGCAAAAAGCTTTTAAAGTTTAATTAGGTCCCATTTGTTTATTTTTGCTTTTATTTCCTTTAGGGGATGGATCCAAAAAAAATTTTGCTGCGATTTATGTCAAAGAGTGTTTGCCTATGTTTTCCTCTTGGAATATTATAGTATCTGGTCTTTAACCCATTTTGAGTTTATTTTTGTATATGGTGTTAGAGAATGTTCTAATTTCAATCTTTTACATGTATCAATAGCTGTCTAGTTTTCCCAGCACCACTTATTGAATAGACTGTCTTTTCTCCATTGTATATTCTTGCCTCTTTGTCATAAATTAATTGACCTTAAGTGCGTGGATTTACTTCTGGGCTCTCTATCCTGTTCCATGGATCTACATGTCTGTTTTGTGCCAGTACCATTCTGTTTTGATTACTGTAGCTTTGTACTATAGTCTGACATTAGGGAGAGTGATTCCTCCAGCTCTGTTCTTCTTTCTCAACACTGCTTTAGCTATTCATGATCTTTTGTGTTTCCATATAAATTTTGAAATTATTTGTTCCAGTTCTGTGAAAAATGCCATTTGTAATTTGATAGGGATTGCATTGACTCTGTAGATTGCCTTGGGTAGTATGATCATTTTGACAATATTGATTCTTCCAAGCCAAGAACATGGTATATCTTCCCATTCTTTTGGTATCAGAGTGATACTGGCCTCATAGAACCTTACATTACACCTAAAAGAACTAGAGAAAGAAGAGCAAATAAAACCCAAAGCTAGTAGAGGGAAAGAAATAAAGACCAGAGCAGAAGTTAATGAAATAGAGACTAAAAAAAAAAAAAAGAAAAGAAAAGATCAATGAAACTAAAAGCTGATTCTTTGAAAAGATAAACAAAATTGATGAACTTTTAGGCAGATTCATCATGAAAAAAAGGGAGATGGCCCAAATAAATAAAAACAGAAATGAAAAAGAAGTTACAACCTATACCACAGAAATACAAAGATAATAAGAGACCACTATGAACTATTATATGTCAATAAATTGGACAACCTAGAAGAAATGGGCAAATTCCTAGAAAGATACAATCTCCAAAGACTGAACCAGGAAGAAATAGAAAATATGAACCAATTACCAGTAATGAAATTTAATCAGTAATTTTAAAACTTCTAACAAACAAAAATCCAGGACCAGATGGCTTCATAGGTAAATTCTATCAAACATTTAGAGAAGAGTTAACACCTATCCTTCTGAAACTATTCCAAAAAAATTCAGAGGGAGGAACAAGCTGCAATTCTTTTACCAAATCAGATACTCATTTTATGTCTCAGAGCTCTTAGTTATTAGCATCAGAAACCCACTCAGGCTGATTTAGTCAGAAAAAGAATTTACTGAAAGGAATATCAACAAGAACTGACAACCCAGCTCAGAAGGCAGCAGGATCCAAGTGAGGAGGTCCCTGCAGTCACCTCTTCCTTTATTTAGTCCCAGGGTATGTCTACTGCCACCACTGACAAGGCTGGGTGTGGAACATAGATGGCATTGCTGAAGCCAGTGCCACAGGAATAAATCCTGCATTGTCTCTCACTTTCATTTCACAGTCCCGGCCCGGAATAGCAAAGAGACAAGCACTAGCTGCCAATTGGGGCCACAGAAAATAAATGGAGAGCATTTGATTGTTGTGTATTCAAATATAGGAAGGTGGCTCAGTTCCTGGGAATCCAAGGTAGATAAATATCTTTACAGCCTTAATATTATTACTATTCATGTAATTATTTTTGTCATTTTAATTATTATTTTGGAGTATACTCAAGTACTCAGTGTAATAAAAAATTAGCTCTACATGGTGAACTGTGAAATTTGGTGTTGGAGTATCAGCATGATTCGTAAGAAAACAAATACCAACTAGGTTTTATGTAGATCTTGGGTACCTTTCCTCCTCCTTCACTTCCTTTTTTCTTTCTTCTTTCCTTCCTTCCTTCCTCCCTCCATCCCTCTTTCTTCCTTCCTTTCTTTCCTTCTTTCTTTCTCCCTCTCTTTCTTTTTTTCCTTCCTTCCTTTATTTCTCTTTCCTTGATTCCTTCCTTCCTTTCTTCTTTATTTTTTTCTTTCCTTCTTTCCTTTTTCCTTCCTTTCCTTCTTTTTTCTTCCTTTTTTCCTTCATTTTTTTCTTTTTCTTTTTCTTTTGATTTCTCCAAAAATAGAAACACTGCACTAGATTTGAATATATATAAATATATATGGCAATTACACTTACACCTTAAGACCTTTATCCTAATACTGTATGCACTCTAGGAGTTGGAATAAAAATGTTGGTCATCAGTTTTCTTGTATTCTATCAGGAGAGGCAATTTGCAAATGCAGCAAATGAGTATAATATATAATATGTTAGAAGTTGATAATGCTATGGAACAATTCAAATGGATCTTACATTCATCCAGGAGGAGATGGACAACAGTAGGTCATCTAACCTTTTCAGATGCCATTCATATTATTAGTTGTATATTTATATGTAGATAAGAATTGTGTCATGGTATATAATTTAAATCTAATGGAAGTTTTCAATCCTGTTTTTCTATAGCCTAGTTTTTTTTCTTTCTTTCTTTTTTTTGAAACCTAACAGTGTGTTCTGGGGATCTTTCACATAAAGAGCTTCCTTTTTTTAATTTTTATGTTTGCATAGTACCACACAGTATGGATATACCATGTTTTATTTAATTAGTTTCTTTCTGCCAGTGAGTCATTTATTTTTTTTTCTCTTTTTCCCCCCCTAACACAAATGTGCCTGCAATGAATAACCTGGTATGAATATCATTTCACAATTGAGTAAATATATCTTTGTTAAATGCTTAGAATAGGAATTGCTGGGCCCAACTTTGTGTGCATATTAAATTTTTATAGTGTCAAATTGCCTTCAGTAGAGGTTGTACCAGTTTACTCTCTTGCTAGCAATCCGAGGAGGCATTGGTTTCTCCACCATCTTACCCATACAATCTAGTATTAAGTTTACAGGTCTTTGGCAAATTCTTAATTTATCATAATTTTTATTATTTTAAAACTGCCATGCTTAAAGACCCTTTTTATCCAAGTGACACAATTCACTTAAAATCACAACAAGTAGGAGATATACACAAGTTCTGGGAATCAGTTGGATAAACACATAATTATCATCCCTATAGGGATGCTTGAGAATGAAGAGAGGTACTACTTATAATTAAAATGAGACAGGTATAAAGTGAGACTGTTCTAGGCATACTAGGATATGTAGTATCCTAGGAGACATGCATTATGGAAATGGGAAAAGCCAGAGTAAATAAATGAAGACATCATATACAAGGAGAAGTTAGATCATAAAGAGTAAACAACTGAAGTAGTAATGTATACTTAATATATTTTTAGCTACGAGGAATGACAATGTTAGTTCCTGAAGAACCAAACACAATGAACTGGGAAGTTGTTTTTTATGACCTGACTTCTCATAGTGTGCAGTGGTGCTTTCTTCGGTGTTGTTCTTCTTACTCCTCATTTTCCCAGAAACCACATGCCCAGCCCCTCCCTCTTCCTCCATTATTGTGAGTTGGGTTTCCCTGGAAGCAGACTCTAGGAGAGAGTTTAGCGTGATGAACATTTATTAAGAAGCAGCTTAGGGATCCATCCCTGGGGAAGGAAGAAGAGAAATCAGGAGGACAGAAGAAGTGGAGCTGTGATACAGACCCACCCCAGCTTGCATGATGCGAAATGGTCTTTTAGAATTATCTTCAATTGAATTGGGCTGAGATGGCCAGGGCTTTTCATTCCTGCATGTTCAGTGTTTGGATGCACCACCCTGGGAAGGGCATGAGCTCTGGTGTGGATGCTTCCTGAAACAGAGCCAGCCTCTGAAGGGGTTGAGAGCTGCTGCCTGCTGGCAGCACTCCTAGCAGCCAGGGTGCCAA
>NW_006796449.1:715228-763033 GCF_000442215.2 Lipotes vexillifer | reverse complement strand
GCGTCCTGAATGGCAAGTTGCATTGTCAGCCCTATGTATCAGCACAGTCACTTAACAAAGATAATTTATACTGTTATAAATTATTCAAGCTTAGGTTTACCAAGGATATTTTATTTTATCGTGAGAACAATAAATGAGCCAAGAGAGTGCTTATAGCCTTGGAATCAGGCAGACCTAAACTTGAATCCTGCCTCTACCTCTTATTCACTGTAAGCTTCATTTTCTCCATCTCTAAGGTGAGGGTGATGATACTTATTTCATGGGGCTATTGTACAAATTAAATAGTATAGTTTATATAGAGAGTTTAGCTCACTTCCTGGTGCATAGTGAGCATTCAACAATGATGACTCATATTGTTAAAGGATAATAATAATAGTAAAAACTTGATTAACTTTTAGTTTCAAGCATAATACTCTGACTTGTTGGTGGGGGGGGAGTGCTGCGGATAGGGGAAGGGGAAAGGAAAGGGATAGGATGGAAAACATTCCCAGAACATCTCATTTATATGGCTGCTGATTCATTAGGCTATCCCTGTTTCTGTTCTATTCTATTCTATTCTATTCTATTCTAGTTAAATGCCAAATCTGTTATATTCATGATTTAAAAATGAAAATGTAGAATTTTTGTGTGTTCCTTTATAATGTATGCTTCAAGGGAAAGATGGAAATGAAACACTCTAAATACCCTAAATGGATGCTAATTGTGGGTATCTGAAATTCACTCCTGAAAATTGGGAGACCCCCAGGTTTCTTGGTTTCTATCATGGGCTATGGTGTCTACTACTGTTGTAGGAAAAATGGGGTGTGAGAGGAGGGTCATATCCCAGGTGTTGGGTGAGTCCCTGAAACAGGCCGCCAAGTGAAGGTCTTTGGCTTCTCACAGGAAGGAATTCAAGAGCAAGCCATAGTAAAGTGAAAGGTTTATTCAGAGAGGTACACACTCCAGAGACAGTGTGGTCCGTCTCAAGAGGTGAGAATGCCCCAAGGTGTGGGCGTGGTTAGTTTTTATGGGCTGGGTAATTTCATAGGCTAATGAGTGGGAGGAATATTCTATCTATCTTGGAGGAGGGGTGAGGATTTCCAGGAGTTGGCACACTACCCACTTTTTGGCCTTTTATGGTTGGCCTCTGAACTGCCATGGCACCTGTAGGTGTGACATTTAGCATGCTAATGTATTACAATGAGCATATAGTAAGGCTCAAGGTCTACTGGGAGTCATATCTTCTGCCATCTTGGGTCTAGTAGGTTATAACCAGTTTTTCTGGTATCTTGTTCTTCTTAATGATCGTGTCATTCTTTTAATAGTTGTGCCTTGCCCCCTTCCTTTCTGTCTTACTGTAGCCACGTGGCATAGAAAACTGCAGCATTCCTGGACAAATCAGAATCAATTGAGAGGATGAAACCTACAAAGTTTCATCCCAAGAGTGATGGACTGGGGAAGGGAGAGAAGAAAATCCCATTCTAAAATGAAGGACCCCTATTAGAGGTCAATACAAGAAGTCTGGTTGGTTTATCCAGGTGAACTAGGGTCAGATTAGAGAATCAGGTCTTTTAGCATCTGACTGTGCCTAGTTTGGGTAGAGAAGTCAGCAGTGAAGAGCACCAAACCAGGGTAGAAAATTATATCAAATGGTATTAAAGGAATAGAAATGACTCAGATTATTCTGGTGATAATGTTGAATTGTTCAGGTAGATGTAAAATTTCAGACAGAAAGGAGCAGAGAAAAGTAATTGATCTAGAGATGCATGGACCTGCCAAGCAGCCCAGACAAAATCCAACCAAAAAAAAAAAAAAAAAGTCACAGAACTTTTGTATAATGGATGTCATTGCTTGAATCAACTGGGAGATCTTTGTTGGGGGACATTTCCCAAAACTTGACCTATCCTGGTTCTTGCTATTCACAGCTTCTCCTGTCCATTGGATCTGCTTCCACCCATACTCTCTCTGGGGTGAAAGCCATTAGTTTTTCCTGACTTCTTCTACCCTACCAGAAATTTTTCAACACAAAATTCTGGATGCCTTAACGATCCTTTTCTTTCATGGAAAAAAAATTAAGTAGGCAGTGGAAATGATCTCTAGATTATTCAATGCAAACATGTGCTTTCCTTCCCATTCGCAAATTAGTGCTAACAGACTGTGCTGGTATGCTAATGCCTCCAAACACCCAGTAGAATAGCCATGAAGTATATCTTAGGAACTAGATGAACTTATTAAATAGAAGGAATAAACTGATGATAATCAAGATACTTTAAATGAAATTTTATTTACTCAGCTACACAGAGACCATTGGTAGTACTACTCAAAAAGTTCTTGAGTACAACATTGCTGATTTGGGGTTCTCATATACTTAACACTTTAGAAACTTATATTTTAGTAGTTTGGTTTTTAAAGATTGCAGGAGCTCTGTATTGTCTTTCTGTCACTTCTAATCAGTGAAGGATTAGGAGCATAAAACAGATTAATAAAGGAGACATTCTGTATGTGATTCTGATTCAGCATTCTAAACAATCCCACTGGGACCATGGGAAAAGCCAGTGTAGTATTCTTTCTAGCTACAGTGAGAAAGTTGGAAGAAAAAAACAAAGAACCTTCTTTTAAGAATAAGACAATTTGCCAATGCTAATCCTCAAAAATTGATCTTGAAAATTAAAATAAAGCATCATAATGTACAACCCACCCAATATGTATTATCAGCATATAAAACTTCTCCAAGGAAATAATACATTTTGTAGAAATGATTTTTTAATAAATGCAGTGTAATAAAACACATTTCAAATTGGTCAAATTCTTTCCATCCCCAATGCTGCCACCATGGTCCAGACCACCATCTCTTAACTGGTCTCCTGCATGTAATAAAACTGTCACTGCTCTTCCTGCTGCCTTTCCCTTTAAAATCTCCACATTGCAGTCAAAATGATCTTTTTAAAAGCACACATTTTATATTAATCCTTTGCTTAATTTTTAATGTTACTACTTTCAGAAAAAAATAGTCATCTTTTTCATATTGTTCCTTTCTACCCTCCATTATCTTGAACACTTACATACACATCTTCTGAAGGAAGAGCAAACAGCTTTTGTACAACAAACAAAATCCAGACTTCCTTCCAAGGCTGGCTTTGGGTGGTACAGCTCCTGCTGTGCTTCTCTCGAACTTCATCTCTGCCAGATTATGCTGTGGTCACACTGGCCAATTTTCAGTTTCTGAGAAGCACCAAATGCTTTCACTCGTTAGGGCTCTTATTCCTGTGTTTTAATTTTCCCAGAACACTTTCCCCTGTCTCTTCAAATGTGGTTCACCCTATGGCTTTAGATGCTATCATCATCTTTGCTTTACAGATAATGAAACTGAAGCCAGAGAGATTAAGTAACTTGCCCAAAGGCTAATTAACAGCCAGTAAGTGACAGAATGAAGACCCCAGTGATCTAACTCCAGATCCTGGGTTCTTCATCACAGTAAGACCTCTATGGTACCACCCTGCTGGTCTAGTTCTCAGCTTAAATGTCAGGCCTTCCCTGATCCACTGTCTAAACTAGGCTTAGTAACCATCCTTGTTATCTTCTATTTCTTCACTTATCTTCTCCCTCATACAATTTATCATAATTTGTAATTATTTATTATGGTAACTTGTTCATTTAAAAAAATTGTTCACTAAATTAAAAGATTTCTGAGAATAAGAGCAAAATATGCCCACTACATGGACTCTCCTTTCAACATAAGCACCGACAACATTTTTGCTTGAAGTAGCTGAGGCCCACTGGGAGGCCAGGCGGGTGTTAGACATGTCTGTAACTCTTGAAATGACACAAAGTCATTCAACGTATAATAACTGCTGTTTTCTGATTTTCATTCTGGTACCATCATAAGAGCCACATTACAAGGTTCTCTTTCACGCAGAAGGACTGAAACCAACAAAAACAAAGCAACAGAATTCTTTGGAATATTGAAGATAATCAGTTATCATCTGTTTTTAGCTTTTCTCCTTTTCTTCCCCAAATGCATCTGCTTCCTCCAATTTGCTCTCTTTTTTGCTTACGCTTCTTGGCACCACCCACTTGTAACCAGTTTCCAAAGCAGTGTTTCGGCAGAATCTTCAGACTCAAAATCTTCAGACTCAAAATATTTTGGATTGAGATTTAGCGAGGATCCAGATAGAACTCATTCTCTGAGTGAATTGACCTGGCAATATCGAAGGGCTCCCTTGAGCAGATGATTCTCTGAGAGCATCCATTAACAAAAAGCACAAAACACAAGTACAGAAACCCAGCAAGTATGATGTATTATTAAAGAGGGGTGGAGTGAGGGCATTTTTCTGACTGCTCACAGCCAGGAAAAACATTCCCCTAAACTGGCCCGTTTCTCCTCAAAACGTCTGAGGTGAAATGGAGCATCCTTTGTTTTATGTAAAGAAAATAATTCAGGAGGATGACAGTTTAGTGATATATGTCTTCATGGCCTAAAACTCAAAGGCCTGAGAAAAAAAGTTTAAAATTTAAGTGAAGGACAGATAATTTAAAATATCACATTTATTTTCTCCTTAATTAATATTTTCTCTTCTTTCAATGAGAAGATAAAGTATAACTACAAGATAGAGCATGGGTAGGACAAAGGGGAAAAATGATGGGGGATAATGAAGAAGTTTGTCTATAAATTCTATATGGGGAGAAATAACATTGCAGAGGATAATTTAATAGAAATTTAAATGCATTGGGCTTCCCTGGTGGCGCACTGGTTGAGAGTCCGCCTGCCGATGCAGGGGATATGGGTTCGTGCCCCGGTCCGGGAGGATCTCACGTGCCACGGAGCGGCTGGGCCTGTGAGCCATGGCCGCTGAGCCTGCGTGTCCGGAGCCTGTGCTCCGCAACGGGAGAGGCCACAGCAGTGAGAGGCCCGCGTACCGCAGGAAAAAAAAAAAAAAAAAAAATGTTTAAATGCATTGCCTTCAGCTGAGTGTTTACCGAATATTTAGAAATATTTCTAGTTATTAGAAATCCTGATGTCAGTGGTAAAAGACATGGATGTCTCAGTTTTTGTCCTAAATGATGGTCAAAGTCAGATTGCACTGTAGACTTTCTAGTGAACAGCAGAATGTCAAGGGTCCCTCCCTTAAGAAAGTATAGTGACTGTCTAAGGACTGACACTAAAGAGAAATATTTGCACATTACTAAAACTCTTTCTTCTTTTCCAGCAGGATAGAATTCCCATAGCTAGGTCATTACCTTTTTTTGACTTCTAACCCCCCATCTTTATACCATTTCTGAACATGCTTGAGCATTGCAAAAGGTTGGAGCAATATTTTCTCCACTAATTTCCATCTTTCATTTAATATATATATCCTTTACAAAATTCTGATGACATTTTATTTGAAGTGTTCAAACTATCAGAAAATCCCTAGGAAGAGGGTTTGAGGTTGGCACTGGATAAAAAGACAACCTTGAACTAATTTTAAAGTTTGCAATTAACAGAGATCACAGTGTGGCAAGTAAAAGTTTTAATGATAGACTGGCCTAGGCCTTGAGGTAAATTATGCATAATTATTCATAACTGCTATTTTTGGCTTGCCTGATTTGTCCTAGACCTCTGGCTGAGGAAACAATTTGAAATAATTAGAGTACTAGTGCATTGACAGTGATGAATGAATTGAATACTTCTTGTGCCAAACATGGGGCTTGATAGGAAGCAGATAACTTTGGTGACTGTGGTATTTTGTTATTGGATCTCTGAAAGTAGAAAGTTTGTGTTGTTTTTTTTTGTGTGTGTGTGTGTGTGTAATTTTTATATGTTGTTTTTTAGTCATTCTCTAAAGACTTCAGTCATTAAGAAGACTATGATTAAAAACAAACCAAAAACAAAATTTAAAAAAAATGTTGCTATAAAACTTCTACATCATTTATTTATTTATATCTAATTTTTGCATGCTCATTGTTGAGAGTTGGAACTGTGGTGAATATAAAGTAAATATAATTTCACATTAATTAAGAAACTTCCTTTAAATTTTAATTTCATGGAAATTTTTAGTTTTTAATATATCATAACTGTAGTTAAGAAAAAGATGTACTGATAATGAAATAAATGCAATGCTTTTTGAAATAGAGAAATTTTAAATAATATATAAGAATACTATGTATGTTTCTACATATTTCTTTTAGAAAGTAAGAACAAAATGGATGTTTGCTGCATGCTAAATTCCTATTGCTAAGTAAAGAAGCCTTATTTTTATATATAATGATATTTGTATGTATGTAATAATAATTTTCAGTGATTGTAATAGATAAATGTTTGATTAGAAAATGCAGCATCAGAAGATAAACTAGCAGAAAAATTAAAGAAAAGGAGTCTTAGAGACCTATCTTTTTAATTCATTGTCCATAAATTGTATAAAGCTCCTTTGTTAATTAAGCAAATACTCAGAAACACAATATATTCACATTTTTCAGTAGAATAAACACCAACAATTGTCTCTGACTGGAGACAACAATTACCTCTTGGCTGGAGATTTGGACAAACAGCCAGACAATCTTTGTTTTAATGAAAAAGCTTCAGCCCATTTAGGTCACCTGAATGCAAAATTAGACTTCTTTTTTCTAAAACCATAAAGTAATTTAAAAGTATAAAAAGACTGAATTTCCAGACAACCTTTGAAATTTATACTAGTTGAATTTTATTACTCTGCCAATGGTATATGTTATTTTCTCTATTTTAAAACAGTTTCTTAAGATATTCAAGCTTGCAGTGAAAACAGTATAACTTTTTCAGGTAGAAAATATATATTTTTATATTATACATATTACTTGTACCTTAGCTATGCTTCTGAAATGCTAAGTCTAATCCAATTGTATTATTCTTTATTACTTTTAACCATGATGAAATTATTTAAATGATATTGCCTTTTATATACAGGGTAAACTACAATCTTAAATAATCTACACATAAAATATATCTACTCATTTGCTAATTGTTGTATATAATAAAACAATTCTTTCATGTAACTCTTACCCCAAATGAAGAGGAAAAATGCACATATGTCACCATATGGTTTTTTCTGTGTATTATTAGGTATCATGTATTTTGAATGCTTTGTCCCTGAACTTGAAAAACTGTTTTGCAGGGTCACTAGGCCATAAAAAAGAGGTTTCTTTCAAGTTAGTTCTTCTGCCATTTTATTCTTTGGTTTACAACCCAAATGTAACACAGCTTGTTTTACTGAGATGTAAATGATAGTTCACAATCTTAACTTTGGTTTGATTGACATTTTCTGTTAGAAATTGTAGCGTTGAGTCTGCTTTTCCTGAAGAACTTTGTTAATTAGAGTATCCCATAAGGCTACTTACTGGTGGTGATGGAAAAAGTCAAGTGAGTGATTTTGGAAATCAGTAAACTTTAATATTGAAATTAGCCTCATAAAAGGAAGATTTCATTACAGAAGTAAAAATACTAAAGTTGAGACATGGGGATCCTTGGCTTAGTCTATTTTATTTTCTTCATAAGTAGCTTACTATATTGGATTACCAGCCTTCAAGGACACTTTACTCTGGTTCTCCATCCTGATGGAATGGAACAGCAGTACTCTGGTAGTGGAGGTATCCCCTGGTCCTTTGAATACACACATTTTGGGGGTGAAATGTGGCCAAGGAGCTGATGGCATGTGAACTGCCATCTTCTACAGTTTGCTTCTGTGTCCTCCAGAACACCTCTCTCTACTAAAGGTAGAGCAAGAAGATAGACAGTGGGATCCTAAGCCCAAATAGAAATATTGAATGAATCCTAAATCTGAATTACAATAAAAGATTTCTTGCAAAATAATACATGAATGCACATTGCTATTGTTATTTTTGTTACTGTTACCTAGAATTAAGTTCAGTAGTTCACTGCCTAATGGGTCATTAAAAATAAAAGATGTTTACAGCATGAAAAGCAAATGTTTACTTTTTATAACCCTGTTTCAAAACTTACATTCTGATACTTTTTCTCAGCTGCATAGGGAAGCAAACACTTTAACAGATTTGACCCTACAAAAAGGGGTTCTGTTTAGCATCATCACATGGGCACCTATTTGCAGACTGGTACAAATTGTCCTGTGCATTACATGCAGATTTCAATGCTCCAAGTTTATGAGTTGTTTCAAAAACTGTATAAAGAAGGAAGTATTTTACCCTCTAAATTAAAGTGAAATGTTATACCAGAGGTTTACCCATTCCTGTTAAGTTCCTTATGACAGGATTTTAAAAAGCACATCATATTTACCAAATGCCTTTTCTCATTGGAAGCCAGGCAGATTCAATTTCATGGCAACAGCCCAATATTGAAATCTATGAGAACAGTAATTTTTCAAATTGATTATCACTAATCAGCACTAAAGAAAGAGTTGCTGTCTTTTTTAAGGCAGAAACAGTGAATTCTGACAGAAAATGTAGCAGGTGGTGAATATGATAGGTTTTTTCTTATAACATAAATTGATATTTAATTTTGAAGCTTATGTTGAATGAATATGGTGGGACATAAAACTCCATCTCACATTTGTTTTATTCTAAGAAAATGGCAAATTATGACATAATGGGCAAGAAAATGTCTTTTATCATTTATTTCCTTCACTAATTTCTTAATTGCTTCAGGCTACAACCTCAGGCAGGGCTTGTTTCCAAAATGGCATTATTTTTTTCTTATGATATGATTTTTCACAGTCTCTCCAAAAATGTCTGTTGTTTGGGAAGATGGTCAAGGCTCTGCCAGAGTACCATGGAAATCCTCCCAAAGGAGGGAGTTGAAGAAAGGGTAACACACAACCATAAAACCAAAGGTCCTTGGCTTCACTTAAAAATAAAATTGCCACCTCCTGATCGCAACAGTCACGTTTAAATGCAAGGCTCATGGAGATGTGCATGTCATTGATAACATTTCCCTCGGGGCACTGTGTGAGCCTGACTGTAATCTCCGCTTAGACAGAAGGCCTCTGTTTGGGTGGAAGGCATTTTAAAGCAGTTTTCTGTGAGATAGGTTGCAATTTCTCCCATTCGCTTTTTGTTTCTCCTCCCGAACTAACTGCCCCTTCCTTTCTCCTCCCCCATCCACCCCTTTAAGTTGGAAGCCATCAATTCATGTATTTAAATGTCCTTGGAAACTGAAAGTAATCTAGAAGGTAATTAGCATATTGTTATACATGTTAATGGCCTGACACCAAGGATGGGCTTTTTCTTTTATGGGTGCTGTTGTGAACATTACCAGTTTAAATGGGGAAAAGCTTCCCCATTCAGAGTGTCGCCTTGGCCCTTCATTCACTTGTCAGGAGCCCATTGTGTGCCCAAACCTTGTCAGAGGCTTCTAGAGGGTTAGTGGCAGCAGCTTGCCATTGAGAGCTGGGAAGAGGGCTGTTGGGGATCGGGGAGAGACTGGCCTAGGCAGCCAGGTGGTGGCCAACTGGCCAGTAACTGACAGATAATTTAACCTAACGAGGCTGTACAGTCAGGCCTGCATTACAAAAGGCCCACATGTGTCCTTCTCAAGCTTCATTAACTCTTTTGGCCAGGACTATACTCCTCTGACATATTAATTAGTTGCAATGCTTTCTCATATTCCAACTTAACCTTTCCATTGGTCACTCAAGTGGATTCATGGGAAGCTATTAGAATAATATATATGCAAAATTACTGGGAAAAAATAACTGTAAGAGGAAGAAAATATTCCCTACCACTGGACTGATTTTATATGAAAAAATATATGTAAAAGGAAAATGAGTGACCGTTAATATTTTACTCAGAAAGGTTATCTATTCCATATTGTTAATAAAAATAGGACATCAATTACTATGTAATTATGTGCTGATAGGTATAAAACTGTCTTACTTCTCTGTAGTGAAAAGAAAGGTAAATACTATAAAACAATATTTTGAGGCATTTTAGACTATCTTAGTGCCCAGAGTAACCCGACCTTGGGATTATAAATTGATTCAAGGTTTTGAGTAATTTTTACAAGTTAAAAAAACCTTAATAAAGGAAAGCTATTATAAATATTTTCTAAATTATAAAAAGTTTAGAGCATTCAGAACCTGTAAAAATGTTTCAAATATGTATATAGGTAGATATAGATATATTTATAAACATATTTACTGACAAAAAAGTGATAAGTTTTTTTGTGTTTAGCCTTGGCTACTTTATATTACATAAGCAAGCGCCATATCATGTGAACTATGACAATATAGATGCATCAAGTATTGAATTTAATGATAGATGAGCCTAATTTGTATTTTTTGTTTGTTTTGCCTATAGAACATTTCTCAGCAGAGATGGTCTATAGATATAAATTAATTTAGAAAAGTCCAAAAGCCAAAAATGCATTTTATATCTCTGCTCTTGGTAAGCAGTAAATCTTCAATGATATAATACTTTTAACTTCTCACAGCAAATTAGTCACTTGTCAAGTCCATTGAGAGCGTAAATCCAGTCTTGTTTCATCATTTTATATCTTGTGATTTTTTTTTCCAACTTAAGCAATGTTTTATATTGTAGTTAATTTAATATTCCACAGAAAATAAAAACCTACAAAGGAACAAGTACAATGTGTTGTGTACTTATCGTTAAATATACGAGTTCTCATTAGCTGTGTAAAATCAGTAATTCTAAAAACTTTTGCCATCCTTTTAAGCTGCATTACTAGGGAGGGAGAAGCTGTGTTTAAAACCTGGTCATGAGCACTGCCCCTACTTACTTTTCAGTCAGCCTAGTTATAATATTCCAAGCAGTAGTTAGTTATTAAGTTACCCTTAATTTTCAAGTTACTCTTATTCAGGCTGATTCTAAAATAAGTATAGTCTAAGCAATTATTGAGGTTTAAACCTAGATTGGTTAGTTTTAAACTATAAAAAAATTAAATACTGTCACAGTTTAAGGAAAAAACAATGATTCCCTTCAAACCTGGGCTAATGTTTCCTAAACAGTGTTCAACAACACATAGACTGACTTCAAAAAATTGGTGGTTAGTGCTGGCAGTCTGGTGGCATCCTGTTCTCAGGTCACCTCACATGTGTATGTTTTGAGGTGTGTGTTTTGGAGGAAAAGGGTTGCTATTGAAGGTAGAAGCAAGAAAACATTCTCCAGCTACCACAGAGAACAAACTCAAGAAGAATGTTTGTAAGAAAAATGAGTAACAGAGATGAGTTGTAATAGTTTTCATTTCAATTTATGTTTATGTTTGATAAATAGTCAAAAATTATGTATAGAATCTGTTCATGAAAACTGCAAATTAAATATTAAGGAGGCTAGGGCTTTTGTGGCAGTAGTAGTTATCTTCTCCTTGGCCCTAGGTGTTCTCATAAATTTATATAGCAATAAAATAAAGATGATAATGCCTGTCTTTAGAAGTGTGAGTTTTCTTCACAATCAGGAGGAACTCTGAATAGCACTGATAGAGGCAGAGATGTGGGTGTGGCCGTTATGAGTATTTCAGTACTGTTTTTATTAAGGAAATAAGAATATTTACAGTTAAATGCAATGAACTTATTATCTGCGGGTAGATTGGGTCTGTTTGAGTTTGTTTTTTAACCCATTTCCATTTCCAAATAGTGTGTTCACATATAATTTACACATCACTTCAGGGAGTAAAATTATGGAAAGATTGGTTGGAGAGAGTATATTTGCACTATGTTCTAGCAAGTCCACCATTTTTCTAAGAATCTCTGTCTTGAATGCAAATTAGAATTTATTGGTACCCTTAATTTTCAAGTTATAAGCTGGAACCAACAGTATTGGAAACACCTATCTTGATGAAACCATTCCTTTTTTCTTAAGCATCAGATGAAACTATAAAACAAATTCAGAGTATGATGTCTACAGAGGTGATAATACTTTATAAAAGCAGAAAATTTGGAGCGAACTTACACTAGTCAATTTAATCAAATGCCAATAATTATAAGATTTTCTGATCCTGCTTTTTAAAAAAAAATCAAATCAAGCTTTGTAAATCTGACAATGAGAGCATTTGCAAAGGAAAAAAAAACATGACAGCATTTCGTGCTACTGGTTTTGTTGTCTCAGTTTAATTAGAGGCATATAATAATATCATTCTCTGGTCCTGCATAATTCTTTTTCAGTTAAACCAACCTTTGAAAATCTGATGACAATAGGTTATGTAAGGAAATAAAAAGTGATAGTATTTTTAAAATTTGACCCTGAACCTTTCACCTGAAGAAATAAACATGAGTTGGTTGTATTTGGCAGTAGAATGTTGTCTTTGAAAATATGCCCTTTTTATTTGATGTGATCCAAAATAATGCTTAAATAAATTGGGTCACAAGTGCCAGCACTTGATAATCTAAACTGTTCTAAAAATGATTGGTGTTTACAAGTACAATTTGCTCCAGGAAAATTTGGCACTCCTTTAAGTTGGAAAAGTGTCAATATTTTATGATATATTTTATACCAGCCATACTCAGATTGCAAGATCCGTTCCAAGTACAAGCTCTAGACAACTTTATTCACTTAAAGTTGTGATTTACAGGTGCAGTATAGTTACTGGTTATTTATTAAAGCACATCATTTTTAAATACTAAAACACAGGAATGGGCAAATATATATATATATATATAGAGAGAGAGAGAGAGAGAGAGCTTTATTTTGAACCATGTTGAAATATTAACTTTTTAAAATCTTCTACTGAAATAGTAAAATTTTGTTTTCTTCTAATGGACTTGTAAAATCACTATTCCTAAATATTAGTTTGCAAAATTATTCTATTTTGAATATTTTATTCCTACAAGTTTGTTAAAATATTTTCCTTAAAGGAAAAGCTGCTTTCTAAAAATTTCCTTTTGGTTTCTGAACCATGCCTATGATTTTATTTTGGTTCTCTTGTATTCTGACATTCCTAGTGTTAAAAAAGAGAAGACAGTGGAGACAGAGGAGAAAGGAGGGGAGTGGGAAGAGGGAGAAGATGAAAGACGGTGGAGAGAGAGGCAGAGGAGGTCATGATTATTCTATTCTCCAGGACTAAATTTCTCCTTCTAATTGGGTTTAATCTGGTGTTTTTTTTTATGTTGGTTTTGTTTTGGTCACCACCACCTCCAATTGATGCCAACTTGAGGGCAACTTTTTTCTTATTTTATATTCAAGTTCCATATTAGAGAGATATTTTAAATATTCTAATACAGAAACTAAATCTTCCAGCCTTTTCTTATTCCATTTCTGTGTTTGTGATGCAAATCTCAATGCAGTTCAATTTGGGGATATCAGTAGCATGGCACAGTAGGAAGATTATGGGTGTCCAAGTTAAAAAACTTGGAGATATCTTTTATCCACTGACTCTTTATTCTTACCTTAGTCATTCAATCTTTCTTACTCTCAGTAAATTCACTTGTAGAATGAGAGTAATAACACATCTCACAGAGTTGTATGTGACAGTTTTTTGTAAAGCACTTTACACATATAGCTGCCTTAAATATTGCTTAGAACAAGGTGTGTTATAAATGTAGTTAACTATAATATATAAATAAATGTATAATAAAATATTTTGACTGTCAGAATTTGTTGTGTAAGTTACTTGGAATTTATTTGGAATACACTGTAGGAAAATGAATGAGGGGAATAAATAAAATTCAAAAATGACTTTCAAAATATATAATTTTGATTTTGTATGATAATTAAAGACATACAAATATTGTTTTTAGTGTTTTAGACATTCTTGCAAACAACAAATATACACAAAACACAGATACAGGTATCTACAGGTATCTATACACATACACACATACACAAACAAGATTTTTCTAGACATTGAGAATAAAAAACAAAACAAAACAAAAAACACTTGCCTATGTGTAGGTAGCATAAAGGGCTCCTGTGTGTGTGTGTGTGTGTGTGTGTGTGTGTGTGTGTGTGTGTGTGTGTGTGTGGTGTACCACTTTTCATAATCATTTGGAATTTTCCTAAATACTGAGGGTAATTTTTCTTCTTATATCTGATTCCATAGCTTATAACAGACATTTTTACCTCTAAGCATGTGCAGAATGCTACCAGCTACCTGCCAGCAATTCTCTGCAGCAGGTCTGCAACAGACACTTGTCTGGGTGTTGTGCATGCCTTGGTGTGCTCTGACAACTGAGTGTTGAAATCTCTGGGGGGCTTCCAGGAGCGACTGCAAGTCTGATGCCTTGGATTGCCTGTCCGCATTTGGAACTCTTAACAGTATAAAAAGATTTCCCTCTCATGCATCTGCCTTCTCTTTTCTGACTTGATGTTCTCTCCCCAATTGGTAAGATTTCAGTCAGCAACTTCAAAGACTGACACAGGCTGACAGCACAGTGCAGATGGGTAGGGTTACCTTTCTCCCTTTCTCTTTGGATTTCATTTTTGTCAGCATTTTTTGAAATTGTCAGTTAGGTGTAAGACTTGGTTTGTTACAAAAGGGTTTTGAAAAGCCACTCAAAGTGCCAGAAAATGTGAAAAAAAAAGCAAATAATCAAGTGTTAGTTCAAATTAGTAATTGCAAATTACATGCAAACTTTTATCACAGCATGCTGTACATCACCCTGTGGGTAATTTAAAGTGTGGTGTTGTCCACAGCAGTCCGTGTGTTCTATATTTGTATTCTATGTTTTCTGCTGCCTACTTTATTTTCTCTTCTTCCACTTCTCTTTCCCTTATTCGTTTTATTTCTCTCCCATTTAGATATTGCGCAATTCAAGGAAATGTTATTGATTAATTTATGAAAACCAGAATTTTCCAAAGAAACTTGAGGCATAAAGCAAAAATATAATGTCAAAGATAATGAAAACAATACTTCCCAAAAGGAATAAAAGTATTGGAGGAAAATCCCAAAATACGGGCTATACTGATATCTATTTAATCAAGTATATTTCTAGTTTGGATTTTACCAAAATATTGAAACCAATATTTTAACCAGTATTGAAACTTCATATAGTATATAGATGGTCTTGAAATATTGAGAATAATCATTTAATTAAACCACCTCAAGGTGTACTTCCTTTAGCATTATGAATCATAAATTACTTTTAATTAGATGTGAACAATATTTTGAGGGCTCATAATCAAGAGGCACATGTAGCCTTTTTTAATATGTGAACATTTCAATTCATTTTTAAGTTATTTATTACAAGTGATATTTTTAATATTCTGTCTGGATGTTCCAGTTTTCATTGTGGAAAGATAGGACTAATATATAAAAGAATGCTATTAAATAAATTATAATTTCACATATATTATGGTTGATTTAGGAATTAGAAATGAAAACCTGTCTGTGGAGTCATATGTCTTTGCAAAGATGCACCAAAAGTTTTAAAAGAAATTCTTGTTCTGAACTTTTAGACCTTGGGAAATAATGCCCCCTATGAATCCATCATTTATTACTGTAGATGGTGTATCTGTGAAGTTCGTGGATTAGAATAGACCTTGCTGTAGTTATTTTACATGTATTGAAGAATATATTATAAAGATTTTTGTGTTGTATGTATTATTAATTATTTTTGAATAATACTATTTAAAATGATAATTTCAAGACTGTTACATCTTAAAGGAGCCACATTTTTAAAAGCATTTGAATACCTTAACTTCTATTTGCTGAGATGAATAAGAATTTCATATTTAGGGATAAGTAAAGAAAAAATAAAGGATATATTTTATATCAATTGCTGCTTGTCAATACCATCTGAATCTTGAGACTAAAATTTTTCTCTATGCTTGCGGTCCTAAGTTTGTTGCTTTTGGTCATGGTATATCATACCATAATAAGATAGTCAGTAAATATTTGTGGTATAGAAACTACAGGTGTAATGTATTATTAATATGTGATGCCTTTCAAAATATATCACTTATATTTTATTATAAAATTAATTTGCATTCTCCCTTTTTTTAACCTGAAGAAAATAATTTCTTTATCTTCTATAAGCAACCATTTTAGGAATGTTATTTTGATTTCTTCCAATGTTAAGTTATTTCATGTGAATTTTCATGTTTTACCAAAGATCCAAACAAAAATTGTGAAATGATATTGGAAAGAGAAATGATTTGGGAGTCTAATTAATATGTCTCTAGTATTGTTCCTAGTGTAATGCTGATCTCTGGTCTCTATACCTCTGATCCTTCCCTCAATTATCACATTGGAGTGAGGTGTGGACGGGGTTATCAAAGAAGGGATTTTAAATAAGTCTAATTAAAGAAAAAGGAGGGGAGGTCTCAGAATGAGTTACCATCTGACTTTATTTCTGAAATAATAGAACACATACTCCATCATCTAAGAAGAAGGAATTCATATGATCCATACTGAGTCTCTTTATGATCTTTGGTCCAGGCTGGTCCAAGGAGAATGTAAAAGTAAAAAGTTTGAACTTTCTCTCATCTTTTTTTGTTTGGATTGAGGTCCCTGATGGGGCAGAGCAGGGAACTATGTGGTTAACTGTAGTGAAGACAGCCTTTGAGCCGGTGCTAAGTGTTATGTTCAAATGCTGCCAATATTTTTAAAGTCTAACTCCAAAAAAAATCTTCAAAAAACGTGGACAATGAGATCCTTGTCTAGCTCCTTTTTTACTTTTTCCTATTAACACATAGAGTCACAAACCCGTGTTAACAAGTCAAACACACTCACACTTGTAGATACATGTTCCCAGCAGGGTTTCATTTGTGCTTAGTGCTGCGGTTTGGTGAAAAACCCTCTCATGTGTGTAGTTGTTTTCATTTTTGAGCTTGTCACAGCGTGAAATCAGTGTCTCACTGAGAGCAGTTTTTTTTTTTTCTTTTTAATACCCTGAAACTTAGAGGGTAAGTAATTTGAATGTCTGAATATGCAGAAATATAGCTCGTATGGTTTATTTATTTCTATCAATTCCTATTATCAAATAATAGAAAAGTTACAGTAAAACAATGTGATGTATAGTTGAAGATGTTTGGGAAACCTGTTCTTTTTGTTTCCATGTTTTTCTAGGACAGAGTGAATAATTTCTTCCTTAAAAATCTACAAATGCATGGTAGATTATAACCAATTATAAGATATCAAAACAGCTATGCATTCAAAACAGAGTCTCGATTACAGCCCTCCCATTTCTTCCATATATCTAAAATATCTTAGCTAGACCAGGCTTGAATGTGAAAATGTTTAGGCATTGCTGTTCATACAATTCCAATCCCAATGTTCCTATCTTTTGTAAGTTTTCCACTCTACCAGAAACTGAGTCAGGAGTTAGTTTCTCTTGATTTTCGAAGCTGTACACTCAGTTCTCCAAAAAGAAAGATGAGACCATACCCTTAAATTTATAATGTGTATATCTGCTGACTGGCATGAGACAGGAGCTATGGTTAGAAAGCCACAGCTCTATGATGCTTTGGGTCAAATGTTGTTTTGACATTATGCTTACTTTATAGTAATCAGCATATTAAACTGAGGAGAGTTTGCTCATATATGCAAAATGCAAAGTATGAAAAGCAGCAGTTTGGTAGCATTATAGGGCCAAGCAAGGTTAAGGTTTGCTTGCTTTGTGGTGCAGCTGATAAAACAGTTGGACTGTTTCCAAGATTCCTTGACTCCAGCTTTGTCATTTATTTTTCTCTGTCATTATTTTTTAAGGGGGAAAAAAAAAGACTTATTTCCATGAAACTCTGAGGTGGTAAACCTGTACTTTACATGAAAGAAAAACATTTTCTTGCAAGTGAAATCCATATGGAAATACTCCAGCAAGTTCAGTTTGTGTAATTTGTTAAGACTTACTTATATAGGAGGAGCTAAAATAATTTCCATAGTTTAAAAAAAAGAAAAAAAGAGTGATTTTGTCACAGTCTCTTGACCAAGATATGGACAAACCAAATGAATGGTTAACCACTTTAAACAGAACATTTTCCATACTCTCTAACATATAGTAATTAAAATTTGCTTTCACGAAAATACTTCTTTGTATGAAACACTAATGCTCCTATATTATAATCGAGCAATTTGTGTGTGAAAGACTTAAAATAATCTCCTAGTTTTGTTATTTAAACTACTCCCTTAATCTGTCTATTTCTGTTTGTACTGCAGTTCATTCTTTTTAGAGTTTCACTGAATTTACATGTATTTATTGGTGTCTACCTTGTCCTCAAAATTGTAGGAGGTGTTTTGAAGAACACAGAAAAATTCCTGAGGAGTTTACATCAAGCTGAGTACAGATAACAAAGATATATTAAATAAATGAATAATGCCATACTATCTGGATCTTCTGATTTTTACTGAAGAATTTTTTTTTTCTTATAGCAAAAGGTAGCAATTATAGACTGTGTCATATAGTTCAGTTTTGTACACTGATTGAAATTTTTGAAGAGACAGACATTTAAGTGGATCTACTTGATAGGTTATAAATACCAGTCTCAGAAGAGGATGCAGCCAAACAAACTAGAAAATAATTAAAAGACAATGTGATGGAGTTAATAGTGGGGAGAGATGTTGAGACAATACTGTGTGTCTTAAGCCTGTTTGAGTTTTCTAAATTTTTAGTGCCTCAGTCAATAAGCGTTCCTTAAATGTTGTTCTCCAGTATATAAGGTATCAGTACTGGTGACATAATTTAAAAGTATGGGGCATAAAGAAAATTTCATGTTCAAAAATTATGAACAATTTTAACTTGATGACAACAAAGCATTAAACCAAATGCAGACCCCTTTCTTTACGCACAGAGGCCCATGCAGCTGCACTGATTACATGTCCCAAAAGCTGGCACTGAAAGCATGGTAGAGTGATAGTCTCCAAAGTAAAACCTGGTTTCCAGTTCTTCAAATTATTATTCCTTGGCAAAATACTAGTACCTTCTTTAAGGGTAGCTGGGAAGGTTAATGAAATACTGCATAAAACTGTTTAAGCAGCCATGGGCATTTAGAGAGCATTTGACAAATGATAATTCTTATTTTCCATTCTATGTTAGCTTTATTGCACTATCATTTTTCTCTTATTCATTGACCATACAATCATAAATTTTCCCTCTCTTCTACTCCTTTTCTTCTACTTTTCTTTTCCATGATTTCAATCAGCTTCCCCCAATAACCCCTTTTACTGAAAAATAAATACTGGTCTCGTGCCAGCCTTTATTTCCTACAGCTAGGGCATACTTAGTGATGGCACTTTACTGTCGCAATCATTCCTCCATTCTGAGAACATTTTTTCATAAAATTCCCTTGACATATGTAAAAGATCAGTTCAGGAATGTATAATTGCTAGCAGTGTAGTCTGTGCAGTACAGAAAATATGACTGTTCATCATGGAGAGTAGCCCAGTCACTGAAGTTTGAATATATCAGGGTGTGCTTTAAAAATAAGAGGTAGGAATGCACTGATAACTCGGTATAGGGAATTTTATAGTTTGAAAAGATGTTGAATTGACTCTCCATATAGTCCATGTAGAATTTTACTTATATCAGTCATTTCAAAAGATACAGTTTACATTATGCCAGGAAGAGGAAAATGTTAAAGTCTGTTGAATAATAAAAGGAAAAGTCAATGTATATACAGTACACAATTTGAATAGGAAAAGTACAGCTTAAAGTTTTTAAAATTATGGATATTAAATTTGTGTGTGTACATGAGTGTAATTCTTTTGCTTTACCTGGCAATAGAATATAGGTGAAAATTGAGATATAACCAACACAAACTCAGCCTGTCTTTCTACTTCTGTAACAGTATAAGGGAGTTAAGATGTTCTCCACTCACTTCTTCCTAGGGAACCTTAGAAAGATCAAAACCATCTTTATAATGATGTAAAAATCTACACATTACTGTTTTACAAATCACATGGTATATGTTACTTTGTTTTAAAATGTTTGGGGGACTTCCCCGGTGGTGCAGTGGTTAAGAATCTGCCTGCCAATGCAGGGAACATGGGTTCTAGCCCTGGTCTGGGAAGATCCTACATGCTGAGAAGCAGCTAAGCCCATGTACCACAACTACTGAGCCTGTGCACCACAACTACTGAAGCCCATGCACCTAAAGCCCGTGCTCCGCAGCAAGAGAAGCCACCACAATGAGAAGCCCATGCACCGCAACGAAGACCCAACGCAGCCAAAATATAAAATAAATAAATTAAAAAAAAAAAAAAAATTATTTATTTATTTGGAGTATAATTGCTTTACAATGGTGTGCTAGTTTCTGCTTTATAACAAAGTGAATCAGTTATACATATACATATGTTCCCATATCTCTTCCCTCTTGCGTCTCCCTCCCTCCCACCCCTCCAGGCGGTCACAAAGCACCGAGCTGATCTCCTGGTGCTATGCGGCTGCTTCCCACTAGCTATCTACCTTAGGTTTGGTAGTGTATATATGTCCATGCCACTCTCTCGTTTTGTCACAGTTCACCCTTCCCCCTCCCCATATCCTCAAGTCCATTCTCTAGTAGGCCTGTGTCTTTATTCCTGTCTTACCCCTAGGTTCTTCATGACCTTTTTTTTTCCCCTTAGATTCCATATATATGTGTTAGCATACGGTATTTGTTTTTCTCTTTCTGACTTATTTCATTCTATATGACAGACTCTAGGTCCATCCACCTCACTACAAATAACTCAATTTCATTTCTTTTTATGGCTGAGTAATATTCCATTGTATATATGTGCCACAGCTTCTTTATCCATTCATCTGTTGATGGACACTTAGGTTGCTTCCATGTCCTGGCTATTGTAAATAGAGCAGCAATGAACATTTTGGTACATGACCCTTTTTGAATTATGGCTTTCTCAGGATATATGCCCAGTAGTGGGATTGCTGGGTCGTATGGTAGTTCTATTTTTAAAATAAAAATTTTTTTAAAATGATAAAATGTTTTGAATGAAATTAATCTATGATAAATAACTTGGTCTTTGGATTAAAATACACAAAGCCAGCACTAAAACTTGTTAGAATGTTGAACATTTCTGAACCTGAAAGGAAAGCTGATTACAAATGTGATTTTATTTTTCATATTCAGAAAGGTAATTCTTGAAGTCAGAGTCCCAATATAATTTAAAACAATCCGAACTGTTTGGTGATGTACCCTGATAATTAAAACAATTAATTAAATTAATACACATAAATTGAATATCTCATATATTTCCCCCTGCCTCACATGTTTTCTGAGCCCTTGAGGCATGTTTATCCCATTTAGGATAGTCCTTGCTATGGGGTAAATGTTCGTGTCCCCCTGAAAATTTATATGTTAAAGCCTGAATCCCCAGCATGATAGGATTTGGAGGTGGGCCTTTGGAAAGTAATCACGTCATGAGGATGGAGGCTTCTTGAATAGGGTTAGTACCCTTATAAGAAGAAACGTGAGAGAATGTTCTCTATCTGCTGTCTGCTGTGTGAGGATGTAAAACGAAGATGGCTATCTGTAAATCAGGAAGTGAGCCCTCATTAGACACTGGGTCTGCTTGTGCCTTGATCTCAGACATCTCAAACTTTCAAGAACTGTGAGAAATGAATTTTGTTGTTGAAGCCACCTAATCTATGGTAATTTCTTATAACAACTCAAGCTAAGCCAACATTGGATTATGCTGTTGGTGGGATCTGCAAGATTTGGTCTTTTCTCAGGGCTGCAATTAGGTCTTCTCTTACTGTGCCACCCCATCAAATACCTAAAGATATGTTAACATTATTCTGATCACAGTGTGTCTTAAACCCACAGGGCCATAATATTTTAATATTTTCAATCTTGCACCTTTCTTTCTCTACCACTTAAGTCGTTAATCATTGTCTAAAGTTCTGAAATATCATACACATAACACACACACAAGTTCCACACAACTAATTTTTCTCTGTGGTGATTTAATCTACTTTAAAAAAAAAGAATTTGTTTAAAGAAAACAGATGCATTCTAGTCCTTTTCTGTTATTATGATGATTTCTTTTCAAAGAATTTATGTTCTTTTTACTTTATGAGAAGTAATCTTGAATTTTCAACTCTATACATTTTTGGGTGACTCATAAAGTAGCTGTCATTTTTAGGAATTGGGAAATAGCTACAGATTTTTATACTAGCATCCTGAAATTCAGTTCAGAGGAACTGAAATTCCTCTGAAAAACTCTAAGCTTGTATGTAATCATGACTGTAAAAGTCTGAGATTCTGTGTATTAAATAAAATTATTGAAATTTAAATGATCAATTAAACATCCTATGAATATAAAAAGGTTTTGTATGTAATTTTTACAAACATTTTCATGTGTCAGTTTTTCTTGCTCTTCTTTAAAGGTTTGACCTTTTTCTTTTAAAATATTCACTTGATTCAGAGCAACATTTGGAATTTTAAGGATTTGGTATTCTTCAAATGTTTCAAGGACCAAGTAGTTACAGAGATCGCTGGCAAAAGATAATAGTCTTTCCCGCTTAACTTAATCTCAGATAGTTGGAAATTGAGAGAACCAGTTCCCCGCAGGGAGTTATTTTCCTTTGCATTCAGGAAACGAACATGAGGATAAGCATGTAAAAGTAGTTGAGTGGCTGGTTGATTTGTTTGAGTGACTTCATCAAAACTGAGCCCCCTGAACAGCAATGGTATCTTAGTACATTCCAGGCCACAGGGATTTTGTGGCATCAAAACCATTGCACTCGATTTGTACTTAAAAGACCTCGATTCACTGGGTTGGTGGTTTACATTGGCATTAATCTAATTACATTCCGGTTGTTATGAATTTAGTTTAGATATGCCATAAGTGATCCTACTTTCAATAAGCATATGCAGAAATTACAAAGTAGCAGTCAGTAGAAGACTTCTAAAATAAACAAGCATTGGAACAACCAAACTCTTATGTTTTTCAAGAGTGTAATCCAAAATATAAACATATGCTGAAAAAGCTCTTTAAAAAGTCAGTGGAAGATTTTTCATGACACTCAAATTTTTTCATGCCAGAATTCCTGCTATCCATTGTGATTGCTATAAAAAATTAAACAATCCTCTTGAAAATGGAGTCTTTTTACCCTTTTGCTCCTGCTTTTCTAATAAGGCTGGATGTTTTATAGCAAGATAATGATGGAGAATCAGGTGGGAAGTTACGGGTCTTAGGAAAAGCAGTAGCAGCAGTGATATTACTATTTACAGGAGAGGAAATACTGCTCCCAGGATTAAATCATCCAAGTGCTCCCCAATATTGTGTCCAACAGGGAGATTGGTAGCTCTAACCTGGGAAGCATGTTCTTGATTTCTATGTGTCTAAAATAGAAGTCAATTTTATTATTTGCTTTTTTTTTCCTATTTCTAGATTATTCTTCTGTTATGAGCTCTGTCTTTATCTGCCTCTGTGTGTTGTGAAGATAGCATATGACTGTGTATGTGCACCTATTATCAGGGGATGGCTGAGAACCTAAACCTAGAAATGTTATGCTCTCCTTTGATATGTAATTCAAAGTAAAAGCAGTATCAGTAATATAATTATAAGATAGGTTAGCAAAGTTCTAGCTTTTCCCCTGAAAATAACTTATTTATGTTTATTTTTTTTCTTTTGAATATATCAAACATCTTTTTAGATTTTGGAAATTAAAAAAAACCCACAAACTAAAAGTTTGGTGAACTTACTCTTTCCTATGTAAATGTTGATCTGTCTGATGGCTAATCCATCACTAGTGGATGAATTAGGCATTTAACCAGCTAAGTATGCAGAAGGGGACTTTTGTTTGATATATATATCTAATAGATGGGAAAACAGAGACTTCAGGGTAGTTAAGTAATTACCAGATGTCACACAGACATTGCTAGAAACAGAATTCAGGTCTCTCAATTGTTCAGTTTCTTATCACACTCACTCCCTGCCTCCCCAATATTTCAGAGTTGGCTAAACTTTTACATCTTTTCTAGGGCTAAAACTTGGGAGAAGTCTGGAGTAGGTGGGGTTTGAAGAATGTGTCTTGCTTCTCCAGTTATAGTCTCTCATTTTTCAATTCATGTGGGTCCTCACACTCTCCACACAGCCTGCCCTTCCACCCTATATACTATCAGAGCATTCTTGGTTTGGATCATCACACTATTATGCAAATGGAAGTTTGGGTTTGATACACTCTCACACTCAGGGATGCGGCCATTTGGAGGGACAAGCAGTCTGATTTTGTTGAAATAATGACTTAAGAGTGGAATTTCTGTCGTCTTAAATAGTGGTTTTTTGAGAGGAAGATCACCTTCTTGTCAATCAGTCAAATTTAAAGCGTATAAAAACCTTTCTTGTTCCCAAGAAAGGCCCTTTTCTCCCTCTTTCCGTCTCTCTCTGTCCCTCCCTCCCTTCCTTCCTTCCGAGGGGCATATTTCTAGAAATGAAAATCTAAATCACAATATTACATTTTTGATTAGTACAGTTAGTGGCTCCATCTTACTTTCATGTAAACCTCTCTTGGTAGAATCTCACTGTATTATCTTGAGATACTAATCTATCTTGACACTAGACTGTGACTTCCTCAAGGGCTTAATAACCTTTACCTTGTCTGAGAGGCCCAGGGACCTGTCTAAATACCTCTGTTCACCTGTATAATGGTGTAAGCTTTCCCTATCAATAAATGCCCCCCCGTTTAATAAAATGTAGACCAGATGGTAAGCTTGCAACTCACCTACAGCTTAGTTTACATTTTTTTTTCTTTAAAAAAGTTTTTTTATTATTATTTCAAAAGAAAAACTACTTAAACTCATTTTCCACTGTCACAAATTCAATTATATGAAATAAGAACAAGTCAAACTTCACATTGAGAAGTATTTTCTGATATTTTGTTAGCTGTGCTTATGTAGTACTGCCAATTATATTTATTAGCCCTAAATATTAAACAGCTGGCAGAATTCCATTGTATATAAATAAGACATTTGAGACCTGGACAAGTGCCATTTTGAATACAGCCAGCTGGTGCTTTTTACAGTTTTATTCAGCCTGGCAGTACGGATTCCACAGTGCCCTCAGTGTTTGGGTAAATGACAATAGAAAAACAGGTTGTGAAGAGAGAATTACGTAGAAGATTCCATTGTGTAGAAATATACCATTTCAAAGACCTGTTAAACCAAGGAAGTTATACTTTACGCACCTGTTTGTTGAATTTGTTTACATTTTTTTTTTGTTACCTGGGCTATGTTTTTAATCTTTAATTTTCTATGTGCCCATTTTGTAGAGCTCTGAGTAATGTCATGCAAAATGATTGCTGCTTTATTTTTTCCTCTTTCAATAATATTAAATTTTTTCCAGATTTATATTAATCATGAAAGTGTATTGAACTTAAAAGTAGTGTACAGTTTAGATTCTCACTTCATGTGTTGAATTTACTCTTTTGGGGTACTACAGACTTTAATTTTTTTTTCACCAATATTTCCATGTGAATGCCTTACCTTTGTTGAGTTACTATATAGAGGTCTTTTATTATATTATTACATCAAATTAGTGTTTTAAATATGTAAATATATAATATTACATTGAATAAGATATGCAGATAAATATTGATAAAGTTACTTGAACATTTATGAATATAGTGAATATAAAGTTATGTTAAATAATGAATTTGGACTTAGTACAATGCTAAAAATATTTCCTTGTTTTGATTGACTGTGTGTATTCTTAGAATTAATTGGTAAATATCATAGAAAATATTGATATGTATCATGTGTGTGCATTTGTGTATGAAAAGTCTAAATTAAGTAGCAGCCTTGTCACTGTAGGCGTTTATATAATTGGTCATGACATAGCTCTGTGGCATCACTGAAAGGATTGGTTTGAGGAATGCAATATAGGAACTCTCTTGACTTGTTAGAAAATAAATCTATTACATATTAATAAACACAAAAATTCTCTTAGCACCTCACTCTGTTTCTTTGACAATTATATTTTAAATCATATAGGAAGTATATCCAAAGTAAAAACAAGCAATCTGAAGAAATACAAAATTTTAATGGGCAATATAAAACAGCTTACATTTTTTTTTTTTTTTTGCGGTACGCGGGCCTCTCAGTGTTGTGGCCTCTCCCGTTGCGGAGCACAGGCTCCGGACGCGCAGGCTCAGTGGTCATGGCTCACGGGCCCAGCCGCTCCTCAGCATGTGGGATCTTCTCGGACGAGGGCACGAACCCATGTCCCCTGCATCGGCAGGCGGACTCTCAACCACTGCGCCACCAGGGAAGCCCAAAACAGCTTATTTTATTCTAATAATATAAAAGAAGATGATCTAATGTGTGGCATTTTGTTTTCATTTGTTTTGTGATTTAATGATTTAAATTATAAAAAGAAATGCATTCATTCTTTTTCATAGTTACCCCTTTAGTACTCACACATAATACTTCCTTAATAAAATGTTGTTGAATAAACACATAGATGAAGCACATCCAGACTGGAAGAAGCCAGCTAACATCTCATTTTATAATGGGCTCACCAGTGACATCCATGTTACTAAATGCAGTGGCTCAGTTCTCACCCTCAACTTACTTTCTCATGTGGCAGGAAAGTTTGACAGAGCTTATCATTAATTATCTTCTTGTTCTAGAAACTTTTTCTTCATTTGGTGTTGGAGCATAATTTTTGTAGTTCTCTTGCTTTATTCGTCACTTTTCTTTTGGCTCTTTTGCTAGATTCTCCCAGTATTCTTGATTTCTAATAAATGAAGAACCCTAGACCTCACTCTTCAAATCTCTTCTCTCCATGGTTATTTGCTAGTCAATCTGATCATCTGTATATTGACACATCACATCTCTGTCTTCATTGTGCTTCTGAATTCCAGACTCACAAGGACATAGGCTTGATGCCATCTTTGCTTGTATGTCTAGTAGGCATTTGTAACCAATATATCCCAAATACCTTCATATTCCTCCCGCAGACCTGCTCCTCCTACAGTTAATCTTCTCATCTTGATAAATAGTTTCCTTCCTCACATCACTCAGACCTCTGCTCATAACAGTGTATCAGCATAGTGGTTCTTGACCACTGTATCACTTTACCCTCTTTGATTTTTCGTTATTTGGTCTCTTTCTTCCCCTAGAAAATAAGTTCCATGGAACGTGGGGCTTTGCTGTTTGTTTGGCTTTTTTCCCCTACTGGCTCTATACCCAGTCTTGAATAGTGTCTGGTTCATAATAGGCCCTCAATAAATACTTTTGAATGGATTGAATGTAAGACTGTAATAATGTGTTTCTTTCATGTTCTACCTAGACCAGAGGCTTGTGTCTGGAGTATAGTGGTTAAGTGGATTCCTATCTCCTTAGAAAATGTTTATGAAAATTTCTGAAGGGAATAAATTTGAGTCTTTCTCAAGAGTATAAAGAGGACTAAACAAAAATGATTGATCCTACATTATGAATTGAGAAGTATACCATAGACTATAATGGATATAATGTGGGATTGCCATTAATGTCTAAACTTTTATTGTGTTAGTATTAATACCCAATTCTTCATTCCAAGTATAGTATTGAAAACTATACTAATAAACTTAGCTCTATTCTGAATCATGTATCTCTTCTGGAAAAGTAATGGTTTTCAGAGATATTTCTTTGAGTTGTTCATTGCCGCATATCAACCTGCCCTGACACAATTGCTTTTATTCCAAAAAAGAACTCTTGCTTTAATTTGCAATATTTTTTCCGCATCAGCTGCTCTTTTTAAAATATCACTGTAATTACTCTATTTTTAACAAGGAAATTAAAAAGAAGACATTAATTTTGTTCAATATGTTCTGCAATTTATTATTAATTTATGTCTTCCTTTGTGTGATAGCCCTGTTATTTTCTACCCAGATATAAGAACGGAAAACAAATTTTAAACTCAACTCCTTTTATTTGGAAGCATAATTTCAACATTAGGTCTTAGATGAAAACAGGTCTCTCATTCTGCAGAAACTTGGACTCTAAGATACTTCCTGCGAGCACCATTAAACATCCTCCATCTGTAGCCATTCAAGGTTTTGCTGCTTAACTGTTTCATGACTACTTAACCTAAAGGCTCTATATGCTTCTCTGCTATATTTTATATATTTTATTGAAATCAGGATGCACTTTCCTTTACTTATCTTTGTAACCCTTGCTAGAAAATGCTGATAAATAATTTTTGTAGGCTGGTTCAATTATAATAAAAGGTCTTACATTCTTTTTCTAATTCTCTTTGAAATTCTGTTTGCCAAGCACATCTATGAAAATATTTGAACCAGGAATTTCAGAAAACAATGTAATAAATCAACCAATTAACTAAGCAACAAAAATGTAACCTTTATTTGAATATTAAACTTTAAAATTTTGCATAAATTTTATTACATGGTGTATCCCTTGCTAGGGCTGCCATAACAAAGTACCAAAGACTGGGTGGCTTAAGCAACAAAAATTTATTTTCTTCTAGGTTAGAAGTCCAAGATCAAAGTGTCAGAGGGTTGCTGCTTTTCAGGGCCATGAGGGAAGGATATGTTCCAGGCCTTTCTCCCTGGCTTATACATGGCTCTCTTCTCCCTGTGTCTTCACATAGTTTTTCCTCTGCACCTGTCTATGTCCAAATATCCTCTTCTTATAAGGCACCCAGTCATGTTGGATCAGGGTTCACCCTAACAACCTAATTTTAGTTTAATTCTCTTTGAAGACTTTATCTCCAAATATGGTTAAATCCTGAGGTACTTGGGGTTAGGAATTGAACATATGAATTTAGGAAGGAACACAATTCAGCCCTAACACATGGTTAAATGCTTTCCTGTTTCATTTTGGTTTTATTATTGGAAAAATTAAAATATAATGTTTCTCTGGGCTTCCCTGGTGGTGCAGTGGTTGGGAGTCCGCCTGCCGATGCAGGGGACACGGGTTCGTGCCCCGGCCAGGGAGGATCCCACATGCCGCAGAGCGGCTGGGCCCGTGAGCCATGGCCGCTGAGCCTGCGCATCCGGAGCCTGTGCTCCGCAATGGGAGAGGCCGCAGCAGTGAGAGGCCCGCGTACAGCAAAAAATTAAAAAAATAAAAAATGAAAAAATAATAATAATGTTTCTCCTTCATTGGTTGAGCAAATATTTATTGTATGACCCCAGTTAGATATTATGACAGATTAGGAGACAACAGTGTTTACAAAAAATTAAAGAGGAATTTCTTCAGACCATTAATATACTCTCTAGCTTACCATGGTTTCCTTGAGACCCCATCATGCCCAACCAGCTTTATACTTTATACCATCTTCCTCTGCAAGTATATGAATTTTTAAGCACTCTGCTAGATTCTTTAGCTGCACAAAATTTGTACTCTTAAAGGTGACATAAATTTACCTTCAGGGAAAATGTAACCTCTTTGGAGAAAAATGCTTAAGCAAATCAGTGCTGCAGTAAGAGGTAACATATACAATAGTGGAATTATTTAGGAAGTGATGGAAAATGTACAGCTGAGGAACAGGGGACTCGGGCTTAGCCAGGAGGGAAGAAATCTCAACAGACCAGGTGCCATATGAATTGGGACTTAAAGATCAAAGAGTAGCTCACTGTGTAGGTACTGGGAAGCAGCAGAGCAGGGAAAAGAGGAATTTTGATTTTTATATGATTGTAAGAGTGACACATAAGTGTCTTTTGGAATGAAACCCTCTGAATAAAAATAATAATAATAAACACTAGAAGGAAAAGTAAAATAAGCAAAACTAAATCAATGGAGAAGTGTGATTAAGAGTACCATCTGGGGGCTTCCGTGGTGGCGCAGTGGTTGAGAGTCCGCCTGCCGATGCAGCGGACGCGGGTTCGTGCCCCAGTCTGGGAGGATCCCACATGCCACGGAGTGGCTGGGCCTGTGGCCGTGGCCGCTGAGCCTGCACGTCCAGAGCCTGTGCTCCGCAGCGGGAGAGGCCAAAGCAGTGAGAGGCCCTCGTACCGAAAAAAAAAAAAAGAGTACCATCTGTGACTTAGAGTGCCTAAGTTCAAATCTTCTCTCTCACCTCCTAGAGTGTATTGACAGGATCATACTTAATATATGTTAGCTTAGTGTCCTTATTTATTGGAAGAAGATATTAGTAATCTTTTATCCTGTAGGTTAGTTATGAGAATTAGATTCTACATGTCAAATCTTAGAAAATTGTCTGCTCAATAGAAAATAGTCAGTGCATGATTATGTTGGGGACTAGTCAAGCCTGATGAAAGAGCACCAAAATCCAAGAGGAGAATCCTAGGCATTTTTTTCTAAGAATCACATTACACTATACAGTGTTCATTAACTTAGATTCAACCATCGATAATACTATTGGATGATTGCTATCTTGAAAATGATGTACTCTGGACCTTCTTGGGTCCAGATTTACAGGAATAAAGGGTTAATTTTCTTCAAAACAACAAGGCTAAGATTTTAAAACAGTAAACTATGATAATGAATACAAGTAAGGGTAAAATATACTATATATAAAATCACAACCATATATATACTTTATATATATATACTATATATATCATATATATTATAAAGTGGTATATATTATATATTATACATATTATATATGTATAATAAAGTAGAAATAAATGCTAAATGGTATTTATAACAACCTAAATGGTTGTGGGATTTAGGAATTACTTTTCCATTAACCAGAGTATAAAATTGACTAGGACATCCCACCAGAATATTTTCTTTCCAGTGTACTTATACAAATCTGTAGTTAATATTGGTTTTCTTCAATATAGTACTATAATCCTCCTTAATTCCCCAGAGTTGACTTGGGTTCCATATTTTGAAGAGGATCATAATATAGAAAACAAACTAGTACATGTTATCATTTGGGGTGCCATATAGCTCTAGATGCTGAAGGATTCTGGAGTCATGTAATATTAGGATAATAATACTAGGAGCCATCCTGCTGCTAATCCAGCACAAACTGCTTTGAAATATACCAGCATTAGCCACATTTGATCAGGAAAGCAGAAGCTGATCATTAGTTGTAAAATTAGAAGCAGAATTTAGAAAATTATTTTCTACTAAATGTATGTTGACACATCTGTTACTTATACCTGAACTTTGGATTTATCTTTGAATATTCTCTGAAATATTGTGTGGACAGTTGAACTAAAATTTATTTGGATGGTAAATAGAGATATAATAACAAAGTTGTAGTTTATATTACTATAATATTTGAAATCACAAAATAAAATATTTTGTTGAATACCTTCTGTTTATGTGGAACATTTATAAGATATGGGAACATTTGAGATACCATAAATAAGTAAATGGTCAAACTGTGAACAAAGAAAACAAGAACTCTGTAACTTATGTAGTTGGCTATTATTTTTGGATTCAAAATTTTTTTTAAGTTCAGAATTGCTCTCAAGATAATTAATAACTGTTTTCCCAGTTGATAGTGGCCTTGGCATTACTGTGGCAATAATTATTGTAATTTCATAAATGTATTTTGCACAATTTAATTTGTCATTAGAAAAATTTCCTCGATCATTTTATATTGGATCAATTGCTTTGTAATATTTTGCTATACAAAATAATGTTCTGAATACACACCACTTAGCTTTATAAGTTTATTCCAGTGTGTTTATTTGCTATCTAAATATTAGATTAATAATATTGAACCATTTTTCCATTCTCAAAATGTTTAAATTTTTATTCACCCCTAATATTTTATTAAATCCTGTGTGTTAACACTTATTTCTAATCCTGGACATGTGATTATTTAAAATCCAAATTTATTTCATTGTTTTTGCTTCTAATCACATTCACCTTGGGCTATGAAACAATATACTATGTTGTAGAACATTTGTAATCATGTGATAATTTTCACAGTGGAATGTTTATCACTTTTGATTTGTTTACAGTTGTCTTTAAGTCAGGATTGAAATAAGGTTAAGTCCATTCTCAAATATTCTCCCAGAAAGGTAGCTTTTCTTTAAAAAATAGTAATATTTCAGAACATGTTAAAACATACTATAAAGGAGATAAATTAATGGGCGTACAAAATGAAGTTTTAATAAGGCAGTAAGTTTCTTCTAAAAATATAGCAGTGCAAAATATAGCAATGCATGTCCTTGCGTTTGTTTCAAACCCATCAGTCTTTGCCCATACTGAGGGAAACTTTTAGTTAAAATTTCCTATAGATAACTAGTGGATCAGAACTCTACCAAAACTGACATTAAAACTAGTCCTTTCTGTCTTGCAGAGATAGTATGGTAGAGATATATGGTATACTAATGCAGGACTGAGAATAAGACCTGGGTCTTGTTTGGTCTAAGTTGAACCCTTATTAGCATTGTGACATTGGACACTTTTATGTCTCTCCAGAGGTCAGTTTCTTCATCTGTAAAGAAAGTCTCTAGGTCCCTGTATGTGGTAAAATGCATTATGCAGGCTTTTTCTCTGGAGAATCACTGAGTCTTTTCTGTTCAATAATAAAATTTTTAAAAAATATTACAATTACTGCCTCAACCTATTCTCTGCCATACCCTCTTTAGTTCCAGAAAGTTTTGGACAAACCTCTGCTACCTTAAAAAAAAATCTTTGTAAGTCACCTGTATCCTTCTGCTAACCAGTTCATTCTTTTCAGACCATATGCTGTTTACTCTATTCTTCATATTAAATACAAAGTTCTTGAAATTCTCTCCCGTCTTGTATCTTTGACTTGTTTTCTTCTTTTTCTACTCCTACCTCTGTAAATGCTCCTTTTGTAGCAGTAGTTACCATACTTAACTTGAAAAAATTTTTGATGGGAACATTTCAATATGAATGCTTTGAAAGAGCAATTTTTATATTTCCATTTCTTTCATCGGCTCATCTTTCTCTTCCTAGTCTCTAAACATAAGCATTTCAAAATTAAGTTTCTAAAATTCCTTTTGTCTTATGTATTTTAAAAATCATCTTAATCATTTCCAAAGCTTTAATTATGCAACTCCAAAATCTGAATTTCCCAGCTTAGACCCTTTTTTTCTGCTGACTTCTGGGTGACTTTTCCATTTTTTTTTTTTTTTTTTTCTCTTTTGCGGTACGCAGGCCTCTCACTGTTGTGGCCTCTCTCGTTGCGCAACACAGGCTCCGGCCGCGCAGGCTCAGCGGCCATGGCTCACGGGCCTAGCCGCTCCGCGGCACGTGGGATCCTCCCGGACCGGGGCACAAACCCGTGTCCCCTGCATCGGCAGGCGGACTCCCAACCACTGCGCCACCAGGGAAACCCCCTTTCCAACTTTAAAAAACACCTTTGTCTGTGTTTCTCTTTGACACATTGGGCTCAGCTTATATTAAACAAAACTGTTGCTCTTCCTCACATAACTTCTTCCACCTATATTGCTGCCTCTCTCTGCTAATGGCATTCATTTCTAAGTCACCAAGACAGATTAATGGAAAATAGGAAAGGCTTTGTAATGGAAGAGCTTTGGGTTTGAATCCAAGCTTCACTTTTTACAGCTGTGTGATTTGAGGTGAGGGGTTGGGTCTCTTCCTAAGCTTCATTTGTCTCCTCTGTAGAATTGATTGATAATAGTACCTGCCGCACAGGGGTTTTGCAAGGATAAAATGATGCATTGCTGGGAAAGCCCATTACTGTAATGGCCTCACAAAATGGTCAATATGATTATCAAATGTTAACTCAGAGTCATTATCAGGTTTTCATTTTTTTCAAAGCAAATATCCATCAATTGCCAAGTCTGAGTTTTACCTCTGAAATACTATTTGCACTCAAAAATTAACCCATTCATTTACTCATTCAATAAATGGATTATGTGGAACCATGTTGGGTGCTGGGAATCAATAATGAACAAAATGGACAAGCTCCCATCACCCCTCGCTTGGTTAACTACAATATCTCTAATTCATCTCCTTCCATTCCTCCTCCAACCCACCCTTAATACTCTTGTCAAAGTAATGTCCTAAATCTGATCTTTGTTTGAATCTCTTGAGTGATGAGAAAAACCTCAATTACATTGCAAACTATCCACGTGATCATTGTCCACTCCTCTAATTTTCTGCTATTCTCTTCACAGCAACCAGAGTGATCCCGTGAAAAGGCAGGTCTTCTCAGTCCTCTGCTCAGATCCTAGGATTGGACCTAAACTCCTCCAACACTTCTCCCTCCCTCTGTCCTGACGATACTCTTTTTCTTCTTTCTTCCTAGGACATTCCAGATACACTCCACTCCTTATGGCTTTTTATGCCAGACACATTCCTCAGGGCTTTTTACTTCTATTTCCTTTGCCTTGAATGCTGTTTCCTGATGTACCCATTCTCCTTTAGTCAAATATCACCTGCCCAGTGAAGTCTTTCTCTGTCATGAACCATCCTTTCAGGCCTTTATTTAAACAACACCTCTGGTGAGGTCTTTGTGGGCCATTCTTTTAAAATACCACTATAAAAGAAGACATAAGTTTTATATCTTCATATGCTTTTAGTCTGTCTGTCCCACTAGAATGTAAGCTCCCTGAAGAGAGAGATTTCCAACCATTTGTTCACTGCTTTAATCCCAGCACCTAATAGAATCCCTAGCACATAAGTTCTGATAAACACGTGTCAAATTAATCAAGGAAAGACTAGCTTCATCTTTCACTTTAGCAGCTTCATAATCCCCAAACTCAGTTGGTATTTTTGTGTTTTTATGCCTTTACGTATTGCTTCCTCTGCCTGGAATGTGTTATTTTTCCTCTTTCTCCATCATCACCCAGTCTCACTAGTCAAAATGCCACTTACGTTTAAGTTTCTTGCCTATATGCCACCTCCTGGCTGCTGTTCTTTCTCTGGTCTCACACTGGCTGTTGCCACTCTTTGATGGTGTATGTCGCAGTCTCCACCCTTCTCTGATATCTTGCACCCAATCTATCAGATCAAGTCCTTTGGATCTACTACCAAAAGAGTTTCAGAATCTGTTCTCCCCACCTTTACCAATAATATCCTATCCTCTGTCATTTGAACTATTATAATAACCTCCTAATGATCTCACATCATAGGTCTTTGTTCTTTACAGTTTGTTTTTCATACATCAGCCCTTGACCATTTAAATACATGAATCAGATCATGTCACCCCTCTGGCCAAACCCTTTACTGAATACCCCTTTGCCTGAGAATAAAATCCAAAGTCCCTCACGTGACCAACAAGGACCTAAGTGCTCTTATGCTCAACTTCCTTTCTGACCTAATGTTTCACCACTTCACTCCTGGATCACTCTGTTTCAGCCACAGTGGCCTTCTTGCTATGCCTTGATTACAACACCACCCTCAATCTCACAGCCAATGGGCTTTCTGTTCTCTCAGTCTGGGATGCTATATCCACAGATATTCTCTAGGCCTGGTTACTCACTTCATCCAAGTGGCTGCAAAAATGAGAACTTAGCCCTGGCTACCCTATTTGAAATGTCATTTCATCAACCCACCTATGGTCTTCTATCCCCTTAGCCTGTTTTCACATTTGTTTTTCTTTATAATGATTATCATCACCTCACCTTTTGTGTGTGTGTGTGTGTGTGTGTGTGTGTTTACTCTTTGTTTTCTTTTAAGGAGAACATAAGCTCTATGAAAACACTAGTGGTTTTATTATTATTTTTTCCATGGAGAAGGAGGTACCCAGGGCATAGAAGGGTGCCAGGCTCACAGTGGATTTCTGTTGAATGAACGAATGACAGTCTAACATTCGGCTTACACAAAGATATTTCCATTCTTATAATTAAGATTTTTCAAGGTCAGGAAACCATGACTTCTGCACCTTTATCATAATGGTAGCACCAGAAAACAATTTTGTAACATGTAAGTACTTAATAAATATTTGTTTTACTTAGCAGGTAACAACTATGTAAGCACTTATTAACTACCAATATAATCCGCTAAGCAACTGAGCAATACTCTAAGGAAGGTACTATTATCATCGCCATTTAGACATGACATAACTGGAACTTAACACAGTGATCAGTATGAAGTAAAAGCATAATAATAATAATAAATATTTTTATTTTATTAAAACATATGTCCATTAATATGTTATACAGATGGATCATATACTTTTTTATTTTAAAAAGAATAGTGAAAGGAATTGAAGTCAAATGTCTAATAAAGTTATAGAACTATAGTACCTAGTAAAGTGAGGAATAACATTGGCAAAACTTTACTCCACATAGAATAGCAAATTTATCACAGATAAAAGACAGCAGGCTCATTTATAATATAAATATGAAGCAGTCTAATAGTCCACTTTTGTCATTAATTATATTTATTGAATTTCAAAACAGTAAAATAAATTGCACTTGTCAGAAACTCTGGTGACCTTAAATAAATTTGAAGAATCTCTAGACTAGTGAAGTAAGAATAGGAAATAGAAATATCTTGAATTTAAAATACATTCCTATTACTTTATAAGGAAAAAAATCCATATATTCCAATGACATTTTTTGTTAACTTTAGCAGAATAATAACATTTGTGTACTGCTTCCCAGGTGCTGCACACTGTTACCGATGTTTAAAATGCATGATCTACTTTTGTTAACAACCTCTCTAAAAAGAGTTTACTATGATTTTTCCCATTTTACAGTTGTGTAAATTAAATCATAGTCTATTGTTAAACCTCCTATTAAGGAGCAGAGCTAGGCTTCAAACCTAGTGTCTGTCTGTCTCTAGAGCTTAAACCCTTATCTGGACTCCCTAAGATACTCAATGGATAAATGATTAAAAATGTTCCAGTGAAACAGTGTTGCCACCCTTCTGGGAAGAACAGCCAAAGATGTCGCTGCAGCTTTAAAATTGTTGCTATAAAGCAGCTTACACCTCAGAAAAATGCTTTCAGGAATTACACTTATCGTGTTAAAAAATAAACTGAGTTATCTGAAGATCTGTAAAACTTAGCATATGTTCCACAGTGACATGAGTTAATTTCATTTCCATCACTGTGAGTGCTCCACAGGTATATAATAAATTGCTATGAATTACTGTGTCTGTGACCCATTATCATAGCAGGAAATTACATGAATCTCACAACTGGTATGAAATGTACTTCTGTCACTGCTATGCATTAATTTCTAAGTAGTTGGCCATTTGTAATAATTCTGTAAATGTCCATTTTAGCACAGTTTTCAGTCTAGACAAGTTAAGCCAATGTGCATGGAATTTTCCCCCATATTTTCAAGCAGTTATACTGAATTCTAAAATTACCTTTTTATTGGGCAATTTCATATTAAATATTTTTCCAAGAATTTGAAACGTGATAGTCTCATTGTTTTACTCCCTAATATTTAAGGGAAATTTATTCTCTGAAAAGTGAAGTTATTTGGCTGTATAGGAACAGAAAGAGTGAAAAAAATTCCGATAAATTATAAATGACTTTCCCCAACTTTTATAGAATAGATAAATGGTTTACTAATGATTTTTAAACTATTTTGGCCTACTCTTTATGGAGGTAATTTTCAGATAATGGTATATGTACTTCATGGTTATAGTTCTAAAAATAACATTTTTGCAATTATGCTTCTTTTACATTATAAATAGAAATATTTCACCATTAAAATCAAACCTCTATATTGCAAAGTATAATTTTCCTATCTTTCCTTTACACTGGCATTTTTCCCTTCAGGAAAGGTGAATTTAAATAGCAGGTTTAATTGAAAACTTTCAACAACGGTGAATTTAGATATGGTCTCCCCATGGTATGTTTTATATTTTAGTGTATCTTTTGCAAATTAATTCCTCTGGCTAGAAATTCACTTTTTGGTAGATCTTTAAGCATTTCGCATAATTTTGGAAAGTTTTTCATTGCCACCCACCATCTCTCAAACTTTAAGATCCTTTTTCTTCATCTTTCAAAAAATTTTCACCATATATTCCAAAAATCTTTATCATAAACTTGTTAACACATATTTTGTAGAAACTCATTTCCTTCTTCTTTTTTAAAATATTACAAAATATTTATAAACATGGTATGTGTCTTATATTTACTTGGTTAAGGCCACTCTGTGACACATAACTATCCAGAGTATTGATTTTTAAAACTCAGTGCCTTCTGTACCCCAAAGCATACTTCTGTGCTTTGTTAATTATATGTTTAATATTTGGCACATCACATGATATTTAATTTTAGTAAGTCTCTATAAGTTATTTGGGTTTAAGCACTGGGCTAAATGTTTGGGAGGGAAAAATAAGCCAAACCAGAGACCATACAGGGGAGAAAGGACAATGAACAAAGAAATAAATGAAAATGTCTTCAAAAAATAAAAATGGATATAATAATGGTTATAACATAAAGACAGTATGCTCCTTAAGGACAGGTACCATTCCTATCTCCTTCATTACTACATTATCAATATCGAGCTTGGCACATAGTAGTTACTCAATAAATATTAATTAAATATTCTTCAAATCAGATATATAGGATCTAATGAGAACACTATTTCATAAAGAAAAACTAAAGAAACATTTATTTACATACATGTACCCTTGAATTTTTTTTCTGTTGTTGCCTGCAGTCTTTCAGTACAAACAGGAATCTTTCTGAAATATGTTTTAGTAGTCAAAAACTTATAATGAGCTGTGTTACTCTGCACATGTAGCTGTATCCTATGTAAATTCATAAGAAAAAATATGTCCCTTTATAATCTTTTGGGAAATATTCACTGTTCATTCACTCAACAGAGGTCATCTTCTTTAGGCTTCTCTTCTGGATCTCTGCAGTGGTCTTTCTAAAGCCCCTCCTTTGCCTTCTCTTTAGAGAACCAACTCCCAGTCCGGAGTAAACCATGTGCCTCTTTTCAGTAGTTTCTCATGGTAGCAAATGAAATAAACACATATCAGCTGATATTCCCAAATTGGCCCAGGCCTTTCTTTTCTAAGTAACTGCCCACATCCCTGCTGCTCAATTCCCTACATTCCAGCCTAAGTAGAACCCAGTTCCTTAAACAGCTTCTGTCCTCACATGTCCTCCTGTTTGCTCACACTATCTTTTTCAGTATGTCCCCATATTTCTACCTGTAGACGTTCTAGTCATCCTACCTTTCCATTTCTTCTTTAATACTTTCCCGGAACCTCCTTCCAGCAGTAATCCTTCCTTTCCGCACAGCTCCTTGCAGCACCTCAAGTAGACAGCAATATCATCATCTGCTTTCAGTGATACTTATACCTCTCCCTCCAGCATCAACTCCTGAATAGCAAAAGTCACATTTTACTTATCTTTACTATCCACAGTTTTTAACTTGGGCTTTGCATATAGAAATATTTAATAAATGCATGTGGAATCAAATAACACTGCTATTATAGAGGCATCTTAAAAATCACAAATCATTACAGAAATCACAGTAGGACACTACCAAATTACAGCAAACTCTAAAAATTGTAGCATGTCTAAAACCAGTTGTCTTATATTTATGCCAGGAGAAATATGTGATTGGAGGTAACCCTCCCACACACACTGTTTACATCTTTTTGTAATGCACACGTTTTGCATTTACCACCAGATGCAAAATAGAAGACCACTATGATTAGATTTATGTTGTTTATTATAATAATATCTTACAAATCTTTGTGGGAGGTGGAAGATGAGGTTATTCAGGTGAGCTTTCTACATAAGGCACATCTGGGCCTCGGAAAATCTGGACTCAAAAAACAGATGGGATGAGGGCTGAGCAAAAGAGAAAGAGGCAGGGCTATCTGTAAACTTTAGACATAGTTTCTGGGGAGATTCAGAAGTCTTGCAAGCTGATAGTGGAGTATGCTCTCAGGTCAAGTTGAGGTCAAAAGTTGGCCAAGGGACATAGAACATGGGTTCCCAACCTTAGGGAATCACCTAGGCACATTCTAATCACCTAGGCAGTGTAAAAAGAAATAGCTTGAATAGGCACCTATGAAGCAGTATTTTAAAAAAGCTGTCTGGCTAATGCTTAGCCAAAAATAAGAAACTTTGAGGTAAGGAAATTAGACAGACTGTACTCAGAAATATGGGATATTTGTCCACAGGTCAAAGATGTGGCAACAGCCCTGAGATCTCAATACAGTACCACTAAATCAATCCCAGCTGGGAGGAGAATAACTAAAATTAAAGCCCTAGAAATGGTGAAGCTGAGGATGCCCTAGTTCTTGTCTCCGTCTAGGAGTTTTAGGAACTGAGAAGTACTAAGACTGAACATGGAAGCTTTGTGAGTATGAGGTGCTGGGTAAAGACAGAGAATCCAAGGTAGGGGCTGATGGGGTTCCCAAGGACCCCCACATGCTCAAGCTTTCAGAAGACACTTCCTTGAATAACCTGTGTCTTGTTCTAACTACAGAATGTACCAGAATGTACCTAATATCTGAACAGAGATCATACATTTTCCTGGTCCTAACTCTTTCTCTCACTCTCCGAAATCCTGTGTTGGCTTTCCTCAATAATAAGCTCTGGTCCTTTCACTAGTTGCCTAGTTTTCCAGCTCTTTTCAGTATACTTTACCCAAACTAGAACATTGTCCTCTCTGTTTTCCACTAGACACTTCTAATACCATTATCACATTTATGCTAAATACTTAGGAGTTAAAGGTGGGTGGGAGAATGGATAGTAGTCATTATTATTAAGATTACTGGGCATACCATCTGAGGCATGTACCTTCTAGGCCTTTTTATCTTTAGACTCTGGCCTGCCTCTTGTTACTGATGCTAGATTTTCAATATCAAATTCCCATCTTCTCTCTCCTCAATCCTCTGGTTACAAATGTATTCTTCTGATTTGACCCCAAATCATCATCAACTGCAACAAAACTCCCCAAACCCCAAAATTCTATTTTTCATTTGTCTCGACAGTTTTATTTTACTCTACTTTTAACGTGATACTATTACAAATGTGTGTGTGTGTGTGTGTGTGTGTGTGTGTACATTTGAGACCTATGGGCTAAGAAAAACTATTTATGAATAAATTGAAATATAATGATTTTTGTAGATATATCTGTGCCTGACACTTGACAGTAACATCCTTCCTCTAAGTGATTATGCATTGCCATGCTTAAAATGCTGATGCATGGTAAATGTCCAAATATTGCTAGGATGAACACTGCATTTTGAAATAGCTATGATGTGTACAAAGAGAAAGAAACATAGGAGTAAAAACATGAGAGGAGAAGGAATAACATGAACCAATTTAATATCACTTATAATTATTGAGCACAAGATTAGTCATCATTAGCACTTTGTAAAGTACAGAACTATGTGCTTCTTATTAACCACTGAATTACAAATGTAATATTGCAAACATAAGAATATTGGTTATCATTTTCTTTTTAGTAACATCTGAAAATTTCTAAGAAACTGGTTTAAACCTTATAAGGTAAATCATAAAGTTATTTTTCTCACTTTCTTAGTTTTTTTTTTTTTTTAACATCTTTATTGGGGTATAATTGCTTTACAATGGTGTGTTAGTTTCTGCTTTATAACAGAGTGAATCAGTTATACATATACATATGTTCCCATATCTCTTCCCTCTTTGTCTCCCTCCCTCCCACCCTCCCTATCCCACTCCTCCAGGCAGCCACAAAGAACCGAGCCGGTATCCCTGTGCCATGCGGCTGCTTCCCAATGGCTATCTACCTTACATTTGTTAGTATATATATGTCCATGTCTCTCTCTCGCCCTATCACAGCTCACCCTTCCCCCTCCCCATAGCCTCAAGTCTGTTCTCCAGTAGGTCTGTGTCTTTATTCCTGTTTTACCCCTAGGTTCTTCATAACATTTTTTTTTCTTAAATTCCATATATATGTGTTAGCATACGGTATTTGTCCTTCTCTTTCTGACTTACTTCACTCTGTATGACAGACTCTAGATCTATCCACCTCATTACAAATAGCTCAATTTCGTTTCTTTTTATGGCTGAGTAATATTCCATTGTATATATGTGCCACATCTTCTTTATCCATTCATCCGACGACGGGCACTTAGGTTGTTTCCATCTCCGGGCTATTGTAAATAGAGCTGCAATGAACATTTTGGTACATGACTCTTTCTGAATTCTGGTTTCCTCAGGGTATATACCTAGTAGTGGGATTGCTGGGTCATATGGTAGTTCTATTTGTAGTTTTTTAAGGAACCTCCATACTGTTCTCCATAGTGGCTGAACCAATTCACATTCCCACCAGCAGTGCAAGAGTGTTCCCTTTTCTCCACACCCTCTCCAGCATTTATTGTTTCTAGATTTTTTGATGATGGCCATTCTGACTGGTGTGAGATGATATCTCATTGTAGTTTTGATTTGCATTTCTCTAATGATTAATGATGTTGAGCATTCTTTCATGTGTTTGTTGGCAGTCTGTATATCTTCTTTGGAGAAATGTCTATTTAGGTCTTCTGCCCATTTTTGGATTGGGTTGTTTATTTTTTTGTTATTGAGCTGCATGAGCTGCCTGTAAATTTTAGAGATTAATCCTTTGTCAGTTGATTCATTTGCAAATATTTTCTCCCATTCTGAGGGCTGTCTTTTGGTCTTGTTTATGGTTTCCTTTGCTGTGCAAAAGCTTTGAAGTTTCATTAGGTCCCATTTGTTTATTTTTGTTTTTATCTCCATTACTCTAGGAGATGGGTCAAGAAGGATCTTGCTGTGATTTATGTCATAGAGTGTTCTGCCTATGTTTTCCTCTAAGAGTTTGATAGTTTCTGGCCTTACATTTAGGTCTTTAATCCATTTTGAGCTTATTTTTGTGTATGGTGTTAGGGAGTGATCTAATCTCATACTTTTACATGTACCTATCCAATTTTCCCAGCACCACTTATTGAAGAGGCTGTCCTTTCTCCACTGTATATTCCTGCCACCTTTATCAAAGATAAGGTGACCATATGTGCATGGGTTTATCTCTGGGCTTTCTATCCTATTCCATTGATCTATCTTTCTGTTTTTGTGCCAGTACCATACTGTCTTGATTACTGTAGCTTTGTAGTATAGTCTGAAGTCAGGCAGCCTGATTCCTCCAGCTCCATTTTTTGTTCTCAAGATTGCTTTGGCTATTCGGGGTCTTTTGTGTTTCCATACAAATTGTGAAATTTTTTGTTCTAGTTCTGTGAAAAATGCCAGTGGTAGTTTGATAGGGATTGCATTGAATCTATAGATTGCTTTGGGAAGTAGAGTCATTTTCACAATGTTGATTCTTCCAATCCAAGAACATGGTATATCTCTCCATCTGTTTGTATCATCTTTAATTTCTTTCATCAGTGTCTTATAATTTTCTGCATACAGGTCTTTTGTCTCCTTAGGTAGGTTTATTCCTAGATATTTTATTCTTTTTGTTGCAATGGTAAATGGGAGTGTTTTCTTGATTTCACTTTCAGATTTTTCATCATTAGTATATAGGAATGCCAGAGATTTCTGTGCATTAATTTTGTATCCTGCTACTTTACCAAATTCATTGATTAGCTCTAGTAGTTTTCTGGTAGCATCTTTAGGATTCTCTATGTAGAGTATCATGTCATCTGCAAACAGTGACAGCTTTACTTCTTCTTTTCCGATTTGGATTCCTTTTATTTCCTTTTCTTCTCTGATTGCTGTGGCTAAAACTTCCAAAACTATGTTGAATAAGAGTGGTGAGAGTGGGCAACCTTGTCTTGTTCCTGACCTTAGTGGAAATGCTTTCAGTTTTTCGCCATTGAGGATGATGTTGGCTGTGGGCTTGTCATATACGGCCTTTATTATATTGAGGAAAGTTCCCTCTACACCTACTTTCTGCAGGGTTTTTATCATAAATGGGTGTTGAATTTTGTCAAAAGCTTTCTCTGCATCTATTGAGATGATCATATGGTTTTTCTCCTTCAATTTGTTAATATGGTTAATCACATTGATAGATTTGCGTATATTGAAGAATCCTTGCATTCCTGGAATAAACCCCACTTGATCATGGTGTATGATCCTTTTAATGTGCTGTTGGATTCTGTTTGCTAGTATTTTGTTGAGGATTTTTGCATCTATGTTCATCAGTGATATTGGCCTGTAGTTTTCTTTCTTTGTGACATCCTTGTCTGGTTTTGGTATCAAGGTGATGGTGGCCTCGTAGAATGAGTTTGGGAGTGTTCCTCCCTCTGCTATATTTTGGAAGAGTTTGAGAAGAATAGGTGTTAGCTCTTCTCTAAATGTTTGATAGAATTCGCCTGTGAAGCCATCTGGTCCTGGGCTTTTGTTTGTTGGAAGATTTTTAATCACAGTTTCAATTTCAGTGTTTGTGATTGGTCTGTTCATATTTTCTATTTCTTCCTGATTCAGTCTTGGCAGTTTGTGCATTTCTAAGAATTTGTCCATTTCTTCCAGATTGTCCATTTTATTGGCATAGAGTTGCTTGTAGTAATCCCTCATGATTTTTTGTATTTCTGCAGTGTCAGTTGTTACTTCTCCTTTTTCATTTCTGATTCTATTGATTTGAGTCTTCTCCCTTATTTTCTTGATGAGTCTGGCTAATGGTTTATCAATTTTGTTAATCTTCTCAAAGAACCAGCTTTTAGTTTTATTGATCTTTGCTATTGTTTCCTTCATTTCTTTTTCATTTATTTCTGATCTGATTTTTATGATTTCTTTCCTTCTGCTAACTCTGGGGTTTTTTTGTTCTTCTTTCTCTAATTGCTTGAGGTGCAAGGTTAGGTTGTTTATTCGAGATGTTTCCTGCTTCTTAAGGTGGGCTTGTATTGCTATAAACTTCCCTCTTAGAACTGCTTTTGCTGCATCCCATAGGTTTTGGGTCGTTGTATCTCCATTGTCATTTGTTTCTAGGTATTTTTTAATTTCCTCTTTGATTTCTTCAGTGATCACTTCGTTACTAAGTAGTGTATTGTTTAGCCTCCATGTGTTTGTATTTTTTACTGCTCTTTTCCTATAATTGATATCTAATCTCATGGCGTTGTGGTCGGAAAAGATACTTGATATAATTTCAATTTTCTTAAATTTACCAAGGCTTGATTTGTGACCCAAGATATGATCTATCCTGGAGAATGTTCCATGAGCACTTGAGAAAAATGTGTATTCTGTTGTTTTTGGATGGAGTGTCCTATAAATATCAATTAAGTCCATCCTGTTTAATGTATCATTTAAAGCTTGTGTTTCCTTATTTATTTTCATTTTGGATGATCTGTCCATTGGTGAAAGTGGGGTGTTGAAGTCCCCTACTATGAATGTGTTACTGTCGATTTCCCCTTTTATGGCTGCTAGTTTTTGCCTTATGTATTGAGGTGCTCCTATGTTGGGTGCATAAATATTTACAATTGTTATATCTTCTTCTTGGATCGATCCCTTAATCATTATGTAGTGTCCTTCTTTGTCTCTTCTGATAGTCCTTATTTTAAAGTCTATTTTGTCTGATATGAGAATTGCTACTCCAGCTTTCTTTTGGTTTCCATTTGCATGGAATATCTTTTTCCATCCCCTTACTTTCAGTCTGTATGTGTCTCTAGGTCTGAAGTGGGTCTCTTGTAGACAGCATATATATGGGTCTTGTTTTTGTATCCATTCAGCCAATCTGTGTCTTTTGGTGGGAGCATTTAGTCCATTTACATTTAAGGTAATTATCGATATGTATGTTCCTATTCCCATTTTCTAAATTGTTTTGGGTTCGTTATTATAGGACTTTTCCTTCTCTTGTGTTTTTGTCTAGAGAAGTTCCTTTAGCATTTGTTGTAAAGCTGGTTTGGTGGTGCTGAACTCTCTCAGCTTTTGCTTGTCTGTAAAGGTTTTAATTTCTCCATCAAATCTGAATGAGATCCTTGCTGGGTAGAGTAATCTTGGTTGCAGGTTTTTCTCCTTCATCACTTTCAGTATGTCCTGCCACTCCCTTCTGGCTTGTAGAGTTTCTGCTGAGAGATCAGCTGTTAACCTTATGGGGATTCCCTTGTGTGTTATTTGTTGTTTTTCCCTTGCTGCTTTTAATATGCTTTCTTTGTATTTAGTTTTTGACAGTTTGATTAATATGTGTCTTGGCGTATTTCTCCTTGAATTTATCCTGTATGGGACTCTCTGTGCTTCCTGGACTTGATTAACGATTTCCTTTCCCATATTAGGGAAGTTTTCAACTATAATCTCTTCAAATATTTTCTCAGTCCCTTTCTTTTTCTCTTCTTCTTCTGGAACCCCTATAATTCGAATGTTGGTGCGTTTAATGTTGTCCCAGAGGTCTCTGAGACTGTCCTCAGTTCTTTTCATTCTTTTTTCTTTATTCTGCTCTGCAGTAGTTATTTCCACTATTTTATCTTCCAGGTCACTTATCCGTTCTTCTGCCTCATTTATTCTGCTATTGATCCCATCTAGAGTATTTTTCATTTCATTTATTGTGTTGTTCATCATTGTCTGTTTCATCTTTATTTCTTCTAGGTCCTTGTTAACTGCTTCTTGCATTTTGTCCATTCTATTTCCAAGATTTTGGATCATCTTTACTATCATTATTCTGAACTCTTTTTCAGGTAGACTGCCTATTTCCTCTTCATTTGTTAGGTCTGGTGGGTTTTTATCCTGCTCCTTCATCTGCTGTGTGTTTTTCTGTCTTCTCATTTTGCTTATCTTACTGTGATTGGGTTCACCTTTTTGCAGGCTGCAAGTTCGTAGCTCCCGTTGTTTTTGATGTCTGTCTCCAGTGGCTAAGGTTGGTTCAGTGCGTTGTGTAGGCTTCCTGGTGGAGGGGACTAGTGGCTGTGTTGTGGTGTATGAGGCTAGATCTTGTCTCTCTAGTGGGCAGGTCCACGTCTGGTGGTGTGTTTTGGGGTGTCTGTGGACTTATTATGATTTTAGGCAGCCTCTCTGCTAGTGGGTGGGGTTGTGTTCCTGTTTTGCTATATGGTTGGCATAGGTTGTCCAGCACTGTAGCTTGCTGGTCGTTGAGCGAAGCTGGGTGCTGGTGTTGAGATGGAGATCTCTGGGAGATTTTCGCCGTTTGATATTATGTGGGGCTGGGAGGTCTCTTCTTGACGAGTGTTCTGAAGTTGGCTCTCCCACCTCAGAGGCAGAGTCCTGACTCCTGGCTGGAGCAGCAAGAGCCTTTCATCCACTCGGCTCAGAATAAAAGGGAGAGAAAGTAGAGAGAATTAGTATAAGTAGGAGGAAATAAGAAAGAAAGAAAGAAAGAAAGAAAGAAAGAAAGAAAGAAAGAAAGGAGGGAGGGAGGGAAGGTGGGAGGGAAGCAAGCAAGAAAGAAAGAAGAAAAGAAGGAAAGAAGGCAAGAAGGAAAGAAAGGAGGGAGGGAGGGAGGAAGGAAGGAGGGAAGGAAGGAAAAAATACAGAAAGAAGATACAGTAAAGTAAAATAAAGTGTAACAAAGTTATTGTATTAAAAAAATAATTATTTAGAGAAAAAAAAAAGGGACGGATAGAACCTTAGGACAAATGGTGGAAGCAAAGCTATACAGACAAAATCTTACATAGAAGCATACACATACACCCTCACAAAAAGAGGTAAAGGGCAAAAAATCATAAAACTTGCTCTCCAAGTCCACCTCCTCAATTTGGGATGATTCGTTGTCTAAAGGAGGGAAGGAAGGAAAGAAAGATAGAAAGAAGGTAAAGTATAATAGAGTTATTTAAATTAAAATTAATTATTAAGAAAAAAATTTAAAAAAAAAAGAATGGACGGATAGAACGCTAGGACAAATGGTGGAATCAAAGCTATACAGACAAGATCTCACACAGAAGCATACACATACACATTCACAAAAAGAGGAAAAGGGGAAAAAATCATAGATCTTGCTCTAGAAGTCCGCCTCCTCAATTTGGGATGATTCGCTGTCTATTCATGTATTCCACAGAGGCAGGGTACATCAAATTGATTGTGTAGCTTTAATCCGCTGTTTCTGAGGCTGCTGGGAGAGATTTCCCTTTTTATTCTTCATTCTCACAGCTCACAGGGGCTCAGCTTTCGACTTGGCCCTGCCTCTGCGTGTAGGTCGCTGGAGGGCGTCTGTTTTCTGCTCAGACAGGACGGGGTTAAAGGAGCCGCTGACTCGGGGGCTCTGGCGCACTCAGGCCGGGGGCAGGGAGGGGCACGGAGTGCGGGGCGGGCCTGCGGCGGCAGAAGTCAGC
>NW_006796449.1:670187-714879 GCF_000442215.2 Lipotes vexillifer | reverse complement strand
CCGAGCCTCAGCTCGCAGCCCCGCCCGCCCCGGCGGGTGAGCACACAAGCCTCTCGGGCTGGTGAGTGGCGGTCGGCACCGATCCTCTGTGCGGGAATCTCTCTGCTTTTCCCTCCGCACCCCTGTTGCTGCGCTGTCCTCCGCGGCCCCGAAGCTCCCCACTCCGCCTTTCGCAGTCTCTGCCCGCGGGCTTCCTAGTGTGTGGAGACCTTTCCTCCTTCACAGCTCCCTCCCACTGGTGCAGGTGCCGTCACTATTCTTTTGTCTCTGTTTTTAATTAAGTTTTTTTTTTTTTCTTTTGCCCTACCCAGGTAGGTGGGGAGTTTCTTACCTTTTGGGAGGTCTGTGGTCTTTTGCCAGCATTCAGTAGGTGTTCTGTAGGAGTTGTTCCACATGTAGATGTATTTCTGGTGTATCTGTGGGGAGGAAGGTGATCTCCACGTCTTACTCCTCCGCCATCTTTCCCCCTCCTTAGTATTTCTTTATGTTAGCCAATGAACTAAATGTAATGCAGGTTCTCCCTCTCTTAAAGAAAATGTACACATTTTCCTCCTTAATCCCTATTGGCAAGTAGCTAAAAATGTATCTAAGAGTAATTAATATCAACAATGAGTATAAATCTTTAATTACTATAATTGAGGTTTATCAAAATGAGAGTTTTTAGGTTAAATGCCAATTAACTGTTAAAAATATGTTTTCCTTCAAAATACATGTTTGACTCAGAGACGAGGAGCTGTTCTAGCTAGTAAATATAAATTGATTCTCCTTTACATCTTACACTGTATTTTGATGATAAGGAGGCTCACTGTGCTTATGCTACAGGGAATAGATTTCAGAATGACCCTTCTAGGGAAAAGAGATCTGAACATGTGGTTTTCTTATAGCTGTATGATCTGGAAAAAGAAAAAAAAACAACAACAACAAAGCAAGAGATTCAGCTCTGGTCTCTGTGGTCTAATGATAAAAGCTTATAGTAAGAATCTGGGAACCACGCTAAGTACCAGAATTATTGATTTTGGGGAATTTGAGCTTTAGAAAGAATTTGAGTTCTTACTTGTTCTGTGTCCCCTTCTGCTGAAGACAATGTTACTGCTGCACACCCCTTGAACAGATTTTTTTTTAAGGATTAGAAAAATGAAGAGATAGATGCCTTGTACCTCCCAATTCTATATGTCACCAATTCTTTGTCGCCCATTTTCATTGTCCACGTTGGCCTTGGGGCAATGACTATGACAGTATGTTATCTCTAATAATTTATGAACATATCCATTAGTTCTTAGAATGGGAAGATAGGGTAAATATGAGTATTCTTTAAATTTATAAAATGTAAGCATTACAACAGCAACTTTAATTAATGATTCCTGTTGTTGCATTGCTGTTGCAAAAATGCTCATTTAGGAATTTTATTTCCACTGTCTAGTCCTCAGCAAATGCTAGAGTCTGCTGTTTTTTGCAAGTGGTCTGAGATGGCAAGCCACCATCGCTTACAGGCAGTATGGTCTTCATGACAAATTAATGAAGTGACAGTTGCTCTCTGCAACCTTTTCATGTGCAAAGCATGCTGGTGCTGTTTGCATTATCTTCTTGCAATTTGTACCTCTGCATTCAAGGATTTGTGATAGCTTGCCAATTAGCGTTGAGAGGAAAATGTTAAATACAGTGAGATCTCCATAATTAAAATCGTATTTTACATTGAATTATGAAAATCTTTACATAGTGTGATTTCTGTTTGATGTCTAGTAAAATGCTGTCCATAGCAGGAGAAACTTGCAAATGATTCATCAGTCGAAGTACAATCTCATATCTATTCTGATAAGGAAATCTTGAACTAAAAATTTTTAAGTCAGTTGGTTAATCTTTAAATAATGATGTCCATGATTTAATGTTCTATAAAATGCCCACAGAAAACATTTATTCTCTGAAGATTTTGTTAGCTCTGTGCTTTACAATGCCATTGTAGAACCAATGTAATGGGAATAGAGAAGATGCAACATAATACTAACTTTTTAACATCAGATTTTCAGAGCTCCAACTCAGTTCATTCTGTTTAATTTTTCTGATATTAAAATTATACATTAATTTTGTTTTGAATGTGACTTTATTATTATAGGCACCTAAGTGTAAAATCCTCAGAACTGAGAATCTCATGTATACTTTTCTTCTTTAAAGCTCTCCGTATAATACATTTATAGAGTGGATGTTTGAAAATGATATATTGGTTATTATTAAAAATACAGTAAGAATATTTTCTTATATTAAGATATAGATATATCTTGTATGTTAGAGCTAGGGTTTTCTAAAATAATCAAAATTGGTTCCTTTGTTGGATCTTGGGCGTGACAATGAAGACTAGCCAATTTTGCTCCAGAAAATGAGTGCCTCTCATAATCCAGACCCTGGATGATCAAAGTTATTAAAATAAGTGCTGTTTAATTATTTGCTTTTGTTTTGCCCTTAGATTGGTAGGAGAGCTAAGGGGAATAAGGAGTTCTAAAACTGTGTTTCTCACACTGGTGGGGTCCACAAATTGATTTTGATATTCAAACACCCTAATGTAAATACTTATTTGCTCCTCTAATGAGGTTCAAAGGCCAAATAAATGCCATATTTCTTTGCTTTCGGTTACCATCAATTTAAAAAAAATAACATTTTATCTCATTTTTTGACTAGAAGTTGTGGACTGGCATTCCTATGTGTTTTTAATAAATAGAAAAAAATGTTAATATACTTTAAATGCCATTGATTTAGTTTAAAAGTATTTAAAACTTACTCCTTATGAAAATAAGTAGCTCTTAATGAAGAAAAATTTAGGAACCCATTTCTAATGGGCTTCAGAAGGATTTCATTTATTTATTTATTTACAAAATTAAAATATATTCTCTAAGAACTTTATATTTATTATTTCCTTGAGTTATTCCTACATATATTAAAAGAAAAACATAATTTTTATGCACCTCCCAAAAGGTGAAGTTGTGTGCTGCATATTATAGAGGATATGAAGAGGTCTAAAATCTAACAAATGCATATGAAACAAAATTAAACTAATCTAAGTATGGATCATGAATTAAATTTATAAAAAAGGTATTTAATAAATATTATATAAAGCAGAAAGTTTCTTAAGCATGGCAGGGTTATGGGAAACATCAAGGAGTAAAGAGCACAGACCAGTGCTCTCTTTTTTTTATAGTATAAAAAAAGAAGATCCAATATTTCTTTTGAAAACAGTAAAAAATGTTCACATTGACAAGAACATAGTATATGCATAAGTGAAACATATAATTCACTAATCTCAATTCAAACTTTTGGAAAAAATTAAATGTAGCTTGGGACCAGTTTTTGGAAAAACACAAATACCAAACTAAAGAGTGTGAAGTTATTGCATAGGTAATGGGAAGCCATAGAAGATTAGAACTCTAGTATGACATGGAAAAATATGTATTTTCCTGATAGCGATATAGGCTAACCTGGGCATGGTATAAAGAAAGCGTAGACACAGGAGCAATAGAAACAGATGGTATAATGGTTGTAGAATCATAAGTAACACAAACAATGTGTTGCTAACTTAAAAACTTCTCAAAACCTGTCTAAGGATCAAAGACAGCACTGCTTCACTGTTCTAAAAAGTCTTGAAACTTTTTTAAGCAGTTTCTGGTCACTTATTTTGTATTTCTTGTGATTCCATTGACACCCTCATCTTGCGTGCACTATTATTCATCATGCTTAACTCATTAATTCTACCTCTCTTTTTTTCTTCTTTGATTCTTCAAGTGGGAAGAGATCAGCGGTGTTGATGAACATTACACACCCATCAGGACTTACCAGGTGTGCAATGTCATGGATCATAGTCAAAATAATTGGCTGAGGACAAACTGGGTCCCCAGGAACTCAGCTCAGAAGATCTACGTGGAGCTCAAGTTCACTCTCCGGGACTGCAATAGCATTCCATTGGTTTTGGGAACTTGCAAGGAGACTTTCAACCTATACTACATGGAGTCTGATGATGATCATGGGGTCAAATTCCGAGAACATCAGTTTACAAAGATTGACACCATTGCAGCTGATGAAAGTTTCACACAAATGGATCTTGGGGACCGTATTCTTAAACTCAACACCGAGGTTAGAGAAGTAGGTCCTGTCAACAAAAAGGGATTTTATTTGGCTTTTCAAGACGTTGGTGCTTGTGTTGCCTTAGTGTCTGTGAGAGTGTACTTCAAAAAGTGTCCATTTACAGTGAAGAATCTGGCTATGTTTCCAGACACAGTACCCATGGATTCCCAATCCCTGGTGGAAGTTAGAGGTTCTTGTGTTAACAATTCTAAAGAGGAAGATCCTCCCAGGATGTACTGTAGTACAGAAGGTGAATGGCTTGTACCCATTGGCAAGTGCTCATGCAATGCTGGCTATGAAGAAAGAGGTTTTATGTGCCAAGGTAAGAGTCTTCTCTATTTTCCCTGCAGTGGTATTTCTTACCTGTGAATTTATGGTAGAGTAATTGAAAGAAATGAACCCAACCTGAACTCACTTGGCAGCAAAACATGCCTCAAACTGAGCAGTCTATTTATAGACTAAATTTATCCATCCCACTTGATGTGATGATTCATAATTTGATGTAGAAATATTAGCATGTTTGATTATGTGGTGCTGGCCTACACCCCACCAGACGAACTGAAAGAAAAAAAAGTCTCTGTCTCTTTTATGTAGAGGGAAGAAATATCGTTGGCACTCAGCTAATGGAGTCTAACAGAATTAGATCCTGCATTGACTATTTATGTTTGTGCTCATCACTCTCATAGCAATAGGTAATTCATTGCTATAAAATATAGTATTTTCTTCAGTGACACCTGTGCTTAAAATACGGGTTTACTTACAAAGACATTAGTGTTTAATAAAAATTATTTTATTTAAAAATCCAGGTTTGGTCCTTCAGTGTTTAATGTATAGAGGAGTAATGTAAAAATTTTTAAATTTTAATTCATGATTTGGCCCTTTTGGCTGCTCAGGAGGATATATATATGTGTGTATATATATACATATATATATATACCACATCTTAGGTGGGAATGTATATTTGATCCTTTATATAGAATCAGAGAACCTGAACTGTGTTATCAAGTTGATTTTTATTAAAAATCTCTTTGCACTTGAAGTAAAATCTATTAAAAGATAATCTTTTCCATAGAAGATTATATCAGATGATAAGTTCCACTTAATCCCAAAATTTAGCATTAGGCAAGGTTTTGTGTTTAAGAACACAGTGAAATTATTATTAAATTTTTAAATGTATAAATACACAGGAGAACTTAAGTAACTAGTCCTTGAAATCTAGTCTGTTTTAATACCTTTGTTTGCTGTTAAACTCTGTCAAAAGAATTGAGTTTGATATTCTACTCATGGCCATTCAGTAGGACTCTAGTCCATGTGGAAGAAATGCATCTACGTTATACATAAATTGACCTTTCTAAGAATCTGAACAGAAAATAGCATTTTGCTTTTGACTATAGGTAGTTTATAGAATTTATTTTTAATGACAGCAAATGGTACACTCTAGTCTGATATTTCTCTGTGTTATTTATATCCTTGGCAAGAGCCATCACAATACTGTTACTAAGTATGGCTTTGAAAATTCTAAAATTGAAACAACATACTAGCTACTACTTGCTTATGTATATACATGAGTGGAGAGAAGTCTCAATAGCCTTTATATTCCACTTTGAATTATATTTTATCACTATGGTATTGTTTGTGATATATTTGTGTGATTTATTTTAAATAATATAATAAAGGCCTAGACCAGGAAGATGAAAAATTGTCCATTCCCTCCAGTTCGGTTTCTACTGATGCAGTCTCTGATGTCCACACCAAGAAAGGAATAGTGTGTCCCTGTCTCAACAATATATATCAATATATGTTGAGCTATCTCATAAAATATTCCGTTGAGCAAGAAACCTAATCATTGTTTGGATGTTTGGGTTTTAAATGATTTTTATATGATACTTTATATTTCATTCAAAGTTACAAGAAATAGAAAAATAAGTATCAGCAAGTAAATAGAATCATAAAAATGTTAATAAAAATAAATAAAACATACATATAATTAGCCTATATTACATGCTGTCTTGAGGACAAACTAGTAGAAGAATTTAAAGAAAAACAGTCACATTAAATTGTATTCAGAAAGTTCACAATAGATTCATAATTGCTTCTGTTTTTTAACCTCATTTTAATTTACTGAACCACTTCTTTAAAGTAACTATTATGCTACTCAGTGGTACCCTATGTCAAAATTACTCCTGGAGATAATATTTACGTCAAATTTTTACATCCTTGAGTCTTGTAGTTTATTATATTGAAGGACATCAGTAGCATCTCCTTGATATAGTGATGCTATATTATCACAGACTTTTTCAACATTTAAAAAAACTGGTTGCAGAATAAGAGATACATATGCATAAATAGCATAGAACTTTTTATTCTAAGAAAAAATCTTGAAGATAAACCAATAAAAATAATTATAGTAGAATTAGACATAGCACATGAAATGGGATGTGATTGGGACTGACTTTTCAGTGATGTAACTTAAAGGTGCAGCTTGTTCTTATGGTTATATCTTGACATTTGCTGATGTTGCCAGGTGAATTTTGGCTTCCTCTCTTTTTGTAATAAGTAAAAAAATCCTTTGTATACTCAGATTATTAGACGATGTGTCAAGGTATTCTATTTCTTGCTGATTTACATGTAGTACCTGGTCTAAACCAACTTTACTTTAACAAATATTTCTTTTAATAGGTCAGTTTAGTGCATAGTCTACTAACTTAAAAATCCAATGCTCAGCCAATTAATTCTGGTCTGGTGTCTATAATAGAGTAAGCCATCATGGCTTGAGGCTTGTAATTTTGCTGTTGTTGTCAGTGGTAGTGATGGTGTTTGTTATGCTTTCCTTTTTTAATTTTAAGAATTTGAGTTGGTTTTTAATAAGCTTGTGGACTAGTCTGAACAGCTTATGACTCTCACAAGTCATTGTTTTATCAGCAGTACTTCAATTCAGGCACACAAAAGGAATGGTAATACTTAGAAAAGATACAGGTGAAAAAGATAACTGAATAGATTTCCTGTATTTCATGAGTTCATTTTTGTTTTGTTCTGTTTCGTTTTACAAAAGGGTGGAACAATACCTTGACATACACATAGAGCCAGATTTTAAACACCTCAGGATAATTTTATAACACAATGATCAGCAACCATAGGCTTACAGTTACATAAAGCAGAGGAAAACAAGACTCATTCACTTTGTTTCAACAAATATTTAAGGAGCATCTACTTCATTCTGAGAAGTATAGTAAGAATTCAGAGATTTTTAAAAAATATTCATTAAGCACTTATTGGATGCCAGACACTGTGCTGATTTGCTAAGTTATGTCCATGATTTATCTCATTTATCCTTCAAAATAACCTATAAGTACATCCTTATTATTATCTCCATTTTTAAAATGAGAAAAAAAGCCTTGATAGGTTAAATATCTTGCCTTAGGTCCCTTAGTGAGTGCTGAAGTTGCAATCTGAAACCAAGCAGTCTGATTCTAAAGGTTGCAGTTGTAACCTCAACCGACACTTCTTCCCTGTGATTCAGTCCAGTGGTGGCAGAGACCAGGAAATCCCACAGGTACATAGATTCTACTGGAGTTAGAGTACTGTGTATTGAAGGATGAGTAGGACCATAGAGAATCAGCACAAAGTTAACCACGAATCTGTCAATATAAGGTTCATCTGTTTCAGTTTATTTATCACATCTTTCGGTTTCTAGGTTTTTAAGAAAGAAGAATTACTAGACAAAATGTCATGGGAAGACTAAGCTTAGCCCAGGTGATGTCTAACAAAATTTGGATATGTGGATTGACAAACATCTTAGATATGCCAAAAAGTCTACCAAATTTAATTCAATATCTGTAACCATCTGTAAGTTCTATGTAATAATGTACCAGACACCGGAGAAACATAGATGAATAAGTCAGCATATCTCTCTTCTAAGAGCTCACAATCTAGCATGAAAGATAAATAAATGAATAATTTTATTGCAAGACAGACCAATAAATCTTCTACCGGGTACAAACTGCCTTGGCAAGGTAGGGGAAGGAGAGATTAATTTTGAGTATTTCAAAATTAATAGTGGAAATTGTTTATTAATAATGAGAAGTCTCTGCATTGAGAGTTTTAGACTCATCACTATTGTGCTTAGCAACTTTTGGGGTAGGGAGAAAGGGCTAACTAACTTACCCGGCTTATGCATTCCAGAAGGTGCAGTTTATAATTTGTTTATTAAATCATTATCTCAAAAGTCTCATAATGTGTAGAAGTCCCATTAAAGTTTTGTGTTCTGAGCTTGTTCCATAGAGAGGCCTTATAAAGGATCTAAATTTCTTAAATAGGTCATTTTCTGAGTTCAGTAATGAAATATTCTGAATTATCTATTTCACTCTACATGGATTTTGGGATAGTTAAAATTCAGTGAACTAAACGATGAAAATGAAACAATCTCTGTTTGATAGGAAAAATATATTGGTAAAAATATTCTGTAGTCAAAAAACTCATCCATCAATTTCAGAACTATAAATAAAACCAAAGTTATCTTTATACAGGACCAAAATTTTAACCATGTCGTTATACTTCTCTTGTATTTGATGCAAACTTTAACAACAGTCCACTTTTCCTGAAATGAGAAAAAGTAGTAAAGTTATGCTTTGACCATTTATTCAATTATTAAACATTTATTGAGCCTCTACTATGTGCCAAATTCTGCTGGGCGCACTAGAAAGAGAAAGATGAACATTATCACTGCTAAACTAATTTGGTTTATAGTTCAAAAATGTGTGTGTGTGTGTGTGTGTGTGTGTGTGTATTTTAAAATGTTTTGGTCTCTGCCTCCAAAGGAACATATGTTTTTAAGTGAATTATTAAACAGATCTAAGTCAACAGTTTAAACTTAAAAATAAGTTTTAAGTGTGTTGAGGGAGGAAGTATTTGTATGTGAGGAGATGAATGACGGGAAAATAAAATTTTCTCCAATAAGATGCTTTATATTGCTGATCTTCTGTTTCTTTGCTAGAGAGGACGGGGAAAAGTAAAAGTAGAAGATGATGCATCTCTCTTTTTCAAGGACTGGTTAGAGAGAGGAAATAAGGGAATGGTGAAAGAAATATTAGTAACTAAAGCATCATTTAGGAATTGCATACCAAGTAAACTGGAAATACAAGAAAAAGCACCTACAGGAGGGTAGAGAGTATTTATTATAATGAACTTAGTAAGATAGAAATGCACATAAAAGTAACCACACAAACTTAAACTAAGAGGTAATATAAACATTAGTAAGGAAAGAAGTCATGCATCAACTTGGTTCTAGCAATTTCTCTAATATATAATTTTAAAATATGGCCTTTCTTTAAATAAGTTATCTCTCATGGTATCTCTTTTAATTTACTGTGTGTGTGGCTTAAACCTTATTTGGGCCATGTTCCTGAGATTTGGGCAAACTTGCTGAATGTTGAGAGTATGGTCAAATTACAGGTTGAGTTGTTATTATAGGATGTCAGTAAACCTCTTTTTAACCAGATAACATTGAAAAATTAAAATTATGAGACTTAATCATCTGCTATTTGCTTTCAATCATTGACAATCAAGATTTACTTGGTTCATTTCACTTGGGAAATCCTTCTTACATCTCAGCATAACACTTCACTTTTTAAGATTGGAGGTGGGGGGGAAATTTCACGTTAATACATAGGGAACTTTTGTGTGTGTGTGTGTGTGTGTGTGTGTGTGTGTGTATAATCCTAGCTAATGAATTATGTTATCTGTTTTAATTTAGTTTGGAGAGAAGAAATGAGAATGCTAATGGCTTTTTATAGTCAATTAATTACATTTCAGGCAGATACCAGGCAGTTACTATAAATATTCCTTCCTCCTACAAACTTTGTTTAGCTTAATGTACCAAATACCTTATTAATGTCACTGAAGAATCTGTTGCCGTGTGTTTTATCTGTGTGTGTTCATTGTGGAATGCTAACTTTATTCCTTGTTCTTGTACATTAGCAACTGAGTAGAAAAGTGTGTTTGATGTGACATATGAAGACATCTAGATCTCTTGATGGTTATCTGTAATTATGTTTTTTTCACCTACCAACTCTTACTCTTTACCCATTGCTCTGTCTGTTCAGAAAGTCTCTTAAGGAAGCGGTCAAGGGCTTCCCTGTTGGTGCAGTGATTGAGAGTCCACTGCCGATGCAGGGGACACGGGTTCGTGCCCCGGTCCGGGAAGATCCCACATGCCGCGGAGCGGGTAGGCCCGTGAGCCATGGCTGCTGAGCCTGTGCGTCCGGAGCCTGTGCTCCGCAAAGGGAGAGGCCACAGCAGGGAGAGGCCCTAGTACCACAAAAAAAAAAAAAAAAAAAAAAAAGAAGCGGTCAAGCCTTCAGTAACAATGATTTAAAGATTCTGCTTGCTCTGACAGAGGAGCTAGAGAAAATTGAAAACCTTAGATGTTTCTTAGCACCTACTTAGTCTTTGCGCATCTTCTAGAAGTACGAGGTGTTCATATGTTTTAATGAATTCAGAAGCATTTCTTTACAGTTGTTTTCAGACTGGAAGTTTCTTGAGGGGAGGAACTACACCATGTCTCTTTAAAGGACATTGTGCCTACAACCTAGCAGAGTACAATTGATGAAGTTTTCAATTTGATACATACTAGATTAATAATTATTGGGAGATTTCTATGCTAACTATGCATTCTTGGAATGAGAGAGAACATACCTCTCATTATATATCTTTGAATCCACTAGGTTCTTAAGAGTATCTTGCACATAAAGACGTATATCTTATCTAATTTTAAATGAATGCATTTGACTATTAGGTCACATACAGTTGCAACACACTTAAGACTGGAATCATCTGAACTACCATTATAGTAATAAATAGATTATGAAAAGTATAGTAGCCAAGAGAATACTTTTTCTCTTTTGTGAATTTATGATGAATATTATTTTTCTGGCTTGCAAAAATCAATTTCCACTAGTTTCATACCTATAATAAAGCAAGGATCTAACTACTTATGAAGATGCTAAAATAACTTTATCCCTTAATTTTACACACTTAGTACTTAAGGCATTTATTCATCCTGTAATGACTGCACTGAGATTATCAGGCTTCTTACCTTGATCTGTAAAAATTTTATTCATTTTCTCTGAATTTAAAATGACAGCACTCCATTCCCACTTTGCCTTTAACTGTTGCATCCCATGACTTTTCAGACCAAAGAATTTATTTAAATAAAAAATATGCCAGTAAGTAAAAATGTAAATAACTTTCAAATAAAACAGATACATTATGACAGCTTTATAATAGCTATAAAACCTTTAATTAATTCAAGTTTTTACATCTTCTCACCAATTTATATAATAAATTATGGTAGTATTAACATGATTCAGAAAAATTCCTCAATTTTGTCCTCAACCTTCAGTTTGCATCTGATTGTTCATTTAGCCAAAGGTTCTTGTCACTGACAAGTGCTTGGGCTCAAGAGTCCCAGAAATGCTGTGTGGATAAACAATTTGAGCCCCAGTTTCCTTATCCACAAAAGGGGAGCAACAATATCTACCCCTTAAAATTGCCAGCGAATGTATACAGAGCCCATTGCAGAGTATATAGCACTGGGTAATAGTATTTAAACAACATCATTATTGTCATACATTGGTATCATTGGATTGTATAACCTTCCTTGCTCTCTTGTTTAAATCTGTGTTAAAACACTTACATATGACAGACTCACCAATTCAACAGTCTCTCTTCTAACTTAAATATTAGGACTTAGATAGACCTTGAGGGAGAGCAACTGTCTTTAATGAATTTATGTATATTCATTATTCATTAATTGGTTGTCCACCTTCTTCGAAACAGGAGTTTTCTTTTCTGAGGGGACATCATTTTTAGTTCCATTAAACCTCTAGTCTGTTCAATCATAGGTGATATTTCCTCTATTCTTTTTGTTGCTGTTGTTGGCTTTCATTTCCCATCTTTTTTTTTTTAACATCTTTATTGGATTATAATTGCTTTACAATGCTGTGTTAGTTTCTGCTTAATAACAAAGTGAATCAGCTATATGTATACATATATCCCCATATCTCCTCCCTCTTGCGCCTCCCTCCCACCATCCCTATCCCACCCCTCTAGGTGGTCACAAAGCACTGAGCTGACCTCCCTGTGCTATACAGCTGCTTCCCACTAGCTATCGGTTTTACATTTGGTAGTGTATATATGTACCTGCCACTCTCTCACTTTGTTGCAGCTTACCCTTCCCCCTCCCCGTGTCCTCAAGTCCATTCTCTAGTAGGTCTGCATCTTTATTCCCAACCTGCCCCTAGGATCCTCATGACCTTTTTCTTTTTCTTTTTTTTTTTTTTTCTTTTTAGATTCCATATATGTGGGTTAGGATACGGTATTTGTTTTTCTCTTTCTGACTTACTTCACTCTGTATGACAGACTCTAGGTCCATCCAACTCACTACAAATAACACAATTTCGTTTCTTTTTATGGCTGAGTAATGTTCCATTGTATATATGTGCCACATCTTTTTTATCCATTCATCTGTTGATGGACACTTAGGTTGTTTCCATCTCCTGGCTATTGTAAATAGAGCTGCAATGAACATTGTGGAACATGTCTCTTTTTGAATTATGGTTTTCTCAGGGTATATGCCCAGTAGTGGGATTGCTGGGTCATATGGTAGTTCTATTTTTAGTTTCTTAAGGAACCTCCATACTGTTCCCCATAGTGGTTGTATCCATTTACATTCCCACCAACAGTGCAAGAGGGTTCCCTATTCACCATAGGCTCTCCAGCATTTATTGTTCGTAGATTATTTGTTGATGGCCATTCTGAGTGGTGTGAGGTGATATCTCATTGTAGTTTTGATTTGCATTTCTCTAATGATTAATGATGTTGAGCATTCTTTCATGTGTTTGTTGGCAGTCTGTATATCTTCTTTGGAGAAATGTCTATTTAGGTCTTCTGCCCATTTTTTGATTGGGCTGTTTGCTTTTTTGATATTGAGCTGCCTGAGCTGCTTGTAAATTTTGGCAATTAATCCTTTGTCAGTTGCTTCATTTGCAAATATTTTCTCACATTCTGAGGGTTGTCGTTTCGTCTTGTTTATGGTCTCCTTTGCTGTGCAAAAGCTTTTAAGTTTCATTAGGTCCCATTTGTTTATTTTTGTTTTTATTTCCATTTCTCCAGGAGGTGGGTCATAAAGGATCTTGCTGTGATTTATGTCATGGAGTGTTCTGCTTATGTTTTCCGCTAAGAGTTTGATAGTGTCTGGCCTTACATTTAGGTCTTTAATCCATTTTGAGTTTATTTTTGTGTATGGTGTGAGGGAGTGTTCTAATTTCATTCTTTTACCTGTAGCTGCCCAATTTTCCCAGCACCACTTACTGAAGAGGCTGTCTTTTCTCCATTGTATATTCTTGCCCCCTTTATCAAAAATAAGGTGACCATATGTGCGTGGGTTTATCGCTGGGCTTTCCATTCTGTCCCATTGATCTACATTTCTGTTTTTGTGCCGGTACCATACTGTCTTGATTATGTAGCTTTGTAGTATAGTCTGAAGTCAGGGAGCCTGATTCCTCCAGCTCCGTTTTCCTTTCTCAAGATTGCTTTGGCTATCCGGGGTCTTTTGTGTTTCCATACAAATTGTGAAATTTTTTGTTCTAGTTCTGTGAAAAATGCCAGTGGTAGTTTGATAGGGATTGCATTGAATCTATAGATTGCTTTGGGTAGTATAGTCATTTTCACAATGTTGATTCTTCCAATCCAAGAACATGGTATATCTCTCCATCTGTTTGTATCATCTTTAATTTCTTTCATCAGTGTCTTAGAGTTTTCTGCATACAGGTCTTCTGTCTCCTTAGGTAGGTTCATTCCTAGGTATTTTATGGTAAATGGGAGTGTTTACTTAATTTCACTTTCAGATTTTTCATCATTAGTGTATAGGAATGCCAGAGATTTCTGTGCATTAATTTTGTATCTGCTACTTTACCAAATTCATTGATTAGCTCTAGTAGTTTTCTGGTAGCATCTTTAGGATTCTCTATGTATAGTATCATGTCATCTGCAAAGAGTGACAGCTTTACTTCTTCTTTTCCGATTTGGATTCCTTTTATTTCTTTTTCTTCTCTGATTGCTGTGGCTAAAGCTTCCAAAACAATGTTGAATAATAGCGGTTGAGAGTGGGCAACCTTGTCTTATTCTTGATCTTAGTGGAAACGGTTTCAGTTTTTCACCATTGAGGACAATGTTGGCTGTGGGTTTGTCATATATGGCCTTTATTATGTTGAGGTAAGTTCCCTCTGTGCCTACTTTCTGGAGGGTTTTTATCATAAATGGGTATTGAATTTTGTCAAAAGCTTTTTCTGCATCTATTGAGATAGTTTTTCTCCTTCAATTTGTTAATATGGTGTATCACATTAATTGATTTGTGTATATTGAAGAATCCTTTCCATTCCTGGGATAAACGCCACTTGATCATGGTGTATGATCCTTTTACTGTGCTATTGGATTCTGTTTGCTTGTATTTTGTTGAGGATTTTTGCATCTATGTTCATCAGTGATATTGGCCTGTAGTTTTCTTTCTTTGTGACATTTCTGTCGGGTTTTGGTATCAGGCTAATAGTGGCCTTGTAGAATGAGTTTGGGAGTGTTCCTCCCTCTGCTATATTTTGGAAGAGTTTGAGAAGGATAGGTGTTAGCTCTTCTCTAAATGTTTGATAGAAGTCGCCTGTGAAGCCCTCTGGTACTGGGCTTTTGTTTGTTGGAAGATTTTTAATCACAGTTTCAGTTTCAGTGCTTATGATTGGTCTGTTTATATTTTCTGTTTCTTCCTGGTTCAGTCTCAGAACTTTGTGCTTTTCTAAGAATGTGTCCATTTCTTCCAGGTTGTCCATTTTATTGGCATATAGGTTTTTGTAGTACTCTCTCATGATCCTTTGTATTTCTGCAGTGTTAGTTGTTTCTGCTCCTTTTTCATTTCTGATTCTATTGATTTGAGTCTTCTCCTTTTTTTTCTTAATGAGTCTGGCTAATGGTTTATCAATTTTGTTTATCTTCTCAAAGAACCAGCTTTTAGTTTTATTGATCTTTGCTATTGTTTCCTTCATTTATTTTTCATTTATTTCTGATCTGATCTTTATGAGTTCTTTCCTTCTGCTAACTTTGGGGTTTTTTTTTGTTCTTCTTTCTCTAATTGCTTTAGGTGTAAGCATTTTTCTTCTTCTAAAGATTAGTGACCCTTGATTTTTCCCATCTTGTATTTGACTCAGTCTCTTATTTTCTCTAACACGTCTTTTCCACTGATTTTTCAAAAGTGACCTTGAATTTACACATAGACATTTTTATATTGTATACCCAGAAAGACTTTCAGATTTTAACTGATTTAAAAACATATAATTTAGGAAACAAGCAAACAATGATAATAGTAAAATAAAATTGCTACATTTCCAAAACGTTAAACCTAGAATTTTTGCCTACTGTTTTATGCCCTAACATTTTTTGTATACAAGACTAGATAGTTGATGAGGATATAATAATAAATAATGTTCTTTCCTTGAAGAAATCATGGGAATCAAAAATAAGTAATCAGGGCTTCCCTGGTGGCGCAGTGCTTGAGAGTCCGCCTGCCGATGCAGGAGACGCGGGTTCGTGCCCCGTTTCGGGAGGATCCCACATGCCGCGGAGCGGCTGGGCCCGTGAGCCATGGCCACTGAGCCTGCGCGTCCGGAGCCTGTGCTCCGCAAATGGGAGAGGCCACAACAGTGAGAGGCCCGCATAACGCAAGAAAAAAAAAAAAAAAAAAAGAGTTAGAAAGCATAAAAAGTAGCAGAGAGAGCTGAGGATGCAATAATAAAAATTAAAAAAAAAAAAAAAAAAAAAAAAAAGCAGTGGAGGAAACAGTATAAATTGTATGAAGTAAATGCCAAATGTGCTTACATGAATTACTATGTGATATTAATGGAAACTTTCAGTCAAATTATGTCAACACGCTATGTAAACAGTAATTAACTAAAAACTTTCAAATATGAGAAAGAGAGGAAAAATAAGGGAGTGTATTTGATTTTTGACTTAAGTATTGTAGTTCATCTTTCGTCTGTATAAAAACAAACAGTATAAATTTAAACCATGGATTTTCAGGTTTAAGATACTAGAAAGAAATGTGGAATCTTTGTTCTGTATTTACTACAAATCAGATTATTTTGAGCAGTCACAGACAATTTAATTGCAAACATACTTAGGAAAGATATAACTGTTGTTAAATTTACAGAGTAGAACAGAATGATATCTAACCATTTAAATACCTCATAATGAATAAGAACAAGTTAAATAATCAGCAATGAACCGACATAAAAGACCTTAAAAATCACAGGCAGTTTTATAGATGTTAACATTCTCACACAAGATTCTAACTAAATAAGAATTACAGTGTTTTAGTAAACTATAGTTTATTTTACCTTATATGGATTATCTTTAGTTATATAATGTCAATTACATTATTCAAAGAGGAATAAATAGTAAGACATTTCTTCTTTCATTAAGTGTTTTACTACTCTTTATCCTAACCTAGTTATATCAGTATTAAGGTATTTTCCTGAGGTTCTAACCAATCATCCCTTATCAAATAGCTATAGGGTATTTGCTTTTGGGATATAAAGTTCTGTTCTTTTTTTCTTTTATTTTTAACTATGATAAGGTCTGTGAACTTTCAGATACTTTGTCTGGTCCAGTGTTTCAAAGCTGTACATAATAATTTAGGTAACACTGATATGCCAAATGTATAGTCTTCGGGGAACACAAATAATTTGCTCATTGTGCAGTTTGTTTGAGAGTCTGTCTGTGACAAGTATGGATTAAGGTTCCCAAGGAGCATGTTCACTATGAGAGTCTAAGACATGGAAAAAATAATGTCAGTTGCAGAAAGTAAAATAGCTCTGATTTTCCTTGAAATAGGTTGTTTCTGTCACTGCATTTTCAGTCTCATTTTCAAAGGAGGATCAGAATATTGCTCTAATACCACTAACAAAATATCTATTAAATGTAGACTCATATGAAAAGTGATGAGAATTTTCCAAGAAAAAGCCACACCTGTGAAAGGTGGAATATTGGTTGTTTTGGATATATAAAATTTATATTTACTTTGGCATCTTAATGAATATAACCTTGTCAAATAACTTGTGGATCTGCCATAGTAATTTACCATTAAACCTAGTTGGACCTTGCAGGAAGTGTTAAAATTTCATTTCTTTAACTTAGTTTACTTTGGGGTTTATATAGAAAGGCTTCCTTGGTTCTGATTTGCTGTTTGCCATTATGTAAAAAAATTTTTAAAGCTAAGATATTATACAGTATATGGCTTTTGTAAAGAATATTCATCTTCAAGTTTTCAAACTTATGCTTTTTCTTTCTAGATGTTCAGATATTATCAAAACATATATTTTAAAATTTGAGGAATGCAGTGTAATTTTTTTTCAGAATACATGGAGCGATTCTAAAATGATTATTGATATTTCATTAACTTTTCCAATTTGTTTTATTGTTTTTATTCAACCCCTCCTAGAGGAAAGAGAATCAAACCCTATGCAAAATAAACTGAGAACTAGATCTTTTTCTCCCTCTTGAGATACACAGATTTTGTGAAATTCATTGGCAATAGTTTCACAAAGATTGTTTTGCTAATACAGATTCATTGAACACTTTCCATCTTCTTTTCTGTGATTTATCCCCCCATTTCTGTCTGTGTTTGGGTAGTTTTGACATTCCCTTATTAGTTCCAGAGTAGAACTTACAAGAGCTAATAAGGGTTTACATTACAGCTCTGACAGCTGGCACTAAACTTTAATAGAGAGCAATTGTAGAGAGAAGTATGAGTTCTGATAATATTTGATGAAAATCTCCCCAATCAGAGCCGTTTGGAAAGAATCATATGACTAGAAAGACTGCATGTATACTCTGCTATTGTAGCTTCTCATCTTCCTGGATGCGGGAAAACAATCCTATTGGCAGATAACTCTAAAATCACTTATGGACACCTTTTTTAGAGAACGGAACCTGTGATAATAATAGAAGTATACTAGAATAAAACTTTGGTCATGTTTTCATCTACCACTGTTCCTGTAGTCCTCTAAGATTCATAACTATCGATAGTCTTTTAGAAACACAATCACGATGTGGACATCTAATCACATATTTGCTCTGTGAGAGAAGACCAGGAATCCCAAGGGAGAGTCAAGATCATGAAACTCATAATCATCATATGATCAGTTACAGATTTTTTGTATTATTTTTAAAAAATAAGAAGCAAGAATGGCTTCTAATAGCAAAGGACCCTGAATGTAAAATATTCCTGAACTCTCTGTTCAGTGGTCAGTTACAAAGCCACAAAAGGTTAAGAGCGGATGCTCTAATTGAGAACAGCTGCTACTTTTTGACATGAAGACTCACTTTCAACAAGAAAAGAGAAAGCATATGCTATGGAATGGGAGAATACCATTCTTGAATGAATGCATAAAGAACACATAAAGGTTTGTGAAACTCAGAAACAAACCTGTGTGTATAAATGGATGGAAAGAAATAGTTTTGCTTCTCTGGTAGGTATTAGGGAAGAAAATCTATATTTCAGAAATTTGGGTCCATTTACTGTCTGTGTCATGCTTCTGGATTGAAAATATATGAAATATTTCAATCTAATTTAGCACATATAAAGGTTCTCTGACATACAGAATTTATTAATGTGATGAATTGGGAAGAAAGAGAATACAGTTCTTGCTCCCAAGTATCTTGGATTCTAAAGGATATATGAACTGAATTTATGTTAAAAGGAAGCAAGGCAATATTTATAAGGAAATAAAAGTGGAATAAGCATGAAAGACGAATATTGTTTAAGGACCCATCGAAATGTGTTACAAAGATGTAATAAATGGAGAGATTTCAATCTTTATGGAGTTAGATATTCCATCATTTATTCATTTTTGTCAACAAAAATTTAATGAGTGCCTACTATACCAAGTATTCACTCTAAGTGTGGCACTGAACCAAACATAAAAATGTCCCTGCCCTCAAGGAATTTAGATTTTATTGGAAATATAAAGAAATCAAATGCTAATATAGATTCTTTCAGTGTACCACTCATAGAATTTTAAAGCCTAGACTAATATTCTCAACCCAGGCAATTTTGCCTCCAAGGGACATTTGTCAATGTCTGAAGACATTTTCGGTTGGCACAGCTGGGGGAGTAGATTGTTATTGGCATCCAGTGCTTAGAGGCCATAGATATTGCTAAATATCCTATAATGCACAGGACAGCCTCTACAACAAAGAATTATCGAGGCAAATCATGTTAAGTTTGAGAAAACCTGGTCTAGAATAAACCCTCCTTTTACAGAGCTATAAATTAAGGCTAAAAGGTCAAATTATACACTAGCATATCCTAAATTGGAACCCAAGCTGAAGCATCTCACTCACGATTTTACCTCAGGACTCATCCTTTCTGGGATTTATTTAGAAATTTATATAACTTTTGGAGGCATGTGAAGTCCTACTAACCACTTAGCTAATTGGAAAGTGACACTTATGCAAAGAAAAACAAAATGTAGATTATTTATCTGGTAGAAAGAATAAAGATTTCAGGAATATTCACATGAAGGTGGATATTTAAAAACAGGAAATGAATGTTACTTGCACAGAGCTGGAAAAAGTGACTGACAGTCAGTGGCTAAGATCTGGTAGTACAAGAACTGAGAATGTGAACAGAGTAATGAAAGAAATATCAAGGAGAAAACCTTTGGAGACTGAGCGAATTTTCTCATGCAAAGGGTTCAGACAGCTGCTACAAAGTTAGTTCCCTTTTAGGATACTCTGACATGCTGACATGAAATCAAATCTGACATTTGACTCCCTTTAGTCTGCAATGTGATACTAATGCAAAGATGACAGGTAAATGTGGTTATGTTACAGGACGTATTGTATTAATAGCCTTTGTATGAAAAGTTCCTATGGTTCTAGTTCTATGACTGTCCCTTCTTTGAAAATTAGAGGAGCACCTCCACATCAGCTGTTTCTTTTAAAAACAGCCATTTCTGTCCTCTGACATGTAACTGAGCCTGGCACTTCCTTTAATTCTCCCAGCGGCCCATGAAGAAGCTACTATCATGTACCCATTTCCCATTAGAGGAAACTAGAGGCTTACAGAAATTGCACAATTGTCCAAGGTCACACACAATTAGTAAGTGTGAAACTGGACCTTGAGTGCAGAGCACTTGTGTGTGACTAGGGTTCCCTCTGCCTCCCTAGTATAGAGAACTTGGGGAAGTGAGGAATCTGAAGCCCACCAGCCTGTGTTTTCAGAAATAGCCCGTGCAGCTCAGGCTGTAGTTACTGCAAGAAACTTTTGAGGATGTTATTCAATACCTTTCATTATGTCCTCTCTCTGAGACCCCCTCACATTTACTTCTGGCTCCAGTGCCAGAAGTGCTTGTATTCCTTGGGCTACTGGCTTGTTTTCACTTTTGGAAATTGATTCATGTCACGGTCATGGCATCTTGTTTGCATTCCCTATAAAAGAACACAGAATTATGTTTCTTCCTACATCCTGCAAACAGCTACACCCTCTCAACATGTCTTTTTGATGCTAAACTCACAATTTTATTTTTTCCCTTTATATTCCCTTTGTGCGCTATTATTCACCTTTTAAAAAGTATTTTATAGTAATTGATTCCATCTTGAATTGTGGGTATCCTGTCTCAAGTATAAGTCATAAATACATTTGAATTGCCATTTATTGATTGTCTGGTGTGTACCCAGTGATTAACATACCACTTAATCTTCGACTTAAGCCTTACAAGGTAAATATTATTAGCCATATTTTACCAGGGAAAGGCTAAGAGAAGTTACTAATTTGCCCTGTGTCACAATGCCATGATGTAAATTTAGGTCTGTCTAATTCTGAAACCCAATCCTTTTTCTAATATAGTAAGCTAATATCTTTCTTTTGATGATATTTTGCACGGCATCATAATGTGAAAATTTGCAAGTTCTCGCTGCTAAAGGAGTGGCCAGAGAATTTAATTATTGGAATTAAGAAAAAAAGATTGACAATAGTTATTTATAGAGGAAAGAACTTCATATTCATTAACATAATACTTTCCTCTCTTTTCAATATAGAACTGGATAAGATTATAACACAAAAATGTTTTAACAGGGTATTTGTGGCCTTTGTTTTCCAGGCATGTGGAACTGAGTCAAGCCTCTAATTACCTCTGCTTCTAGTTCCATTGCCCCTGCTGTTGCTGAGGACATGATTGATGGGAGATGATGGCGAGTGTGGAACCAGGGCTCACAAAACACCCGCTATGTGCCCAATGTGTATGCTTGCACAATATGCTTCATTATTAGCGTGACAGATCTCCAAGTGGCAGATTGGGAATGAATTTTGGAGGTGGCTGACATATATGCTACACATACTGGGTTTCTTTCAAAGCTCATAAACACTGATATATAAAAAAAAATACACATATATGTAAACATATATGCATGTGTACACATAAGTATATATGTATATAGACACATACAACATGTATATGTATATTATATTCATATATGTATGCATGTGTAGATGCATACACATATGCAGATTGTATGTTTATATACATATATATGTTAGCATTATATACTTAGCTTATATAAATAATTATTATAATATGTGTACTTATAGATGTACTTAAACATATTTATTTCTAAAAAAATTATGAGTGAAGTATAAAATATCAAAATGAACTTCAGCTGGTGTTGGGCTGCTGCTTATATTCTTATGTTTCTTTACATTGCTTTTAGAATGAGACAGTATACAAAATAAGTTAATAAATATAATATGAGTAATTTCCAAAATTTGGAGAGATAGCACATAGTCATAAATCTTTACACGTTTTTAGGTAAATAAATGTAGTTTAGAATGCACACGCTTCCTGAATTACTAATCAGGTTGTTTTACATGAGGATCATGTATAAAACTAATTTTTCTTTGAAAAGATTATTGGCATTATACATTATAAAGTTTTGTGTTGCTATTAGAAATTTCTTAAACTTTTAAGCTTTCCAGAACATGAAGGCTTACATAAAGCAACTATTTTATTCATATAAAGAAACACTTTTAAATGTTGATGTTCAAGAAAAGAAGTAATTCCCTAGGGGTTTTACTGTTTATAGTTGTTATATTTTAGTGACAAGATATACACTGCTTTATATCCAAATCTGTGTAATGATGATGGGTGAGATAATGGTGTTCTATTAGTGCTTCAGTGCAGAGCTACTGGGAAAAAGAAAGCTGAAAGTAAAAGCAGACAATATCCCTCATAAGGTTGATGGTTGCTCTTATTAGTGATGAAAAGGAAATGAGAAATGTGTTGGCTTGCTTTTTAGTAAGCACAGTAGGTAAAGCAGATGAACGTTTGAAAGCTCATTGAGCTGCCATAAAGAAATTTAAACATTGTTCATTTTGGCCAGTAGCCAAGCTCATGCTGTAAACTCCAGACAAGGGTCAGCATTGCAGAAGAATCGTCAGCTCAATTTGTAGATGGTTTCTGTACATTCTTAGTCCAGTAATAAACCTGACATTTACCCAGCAGGGTTGGTAGGATTGCATTTGTTTTACATGACTTGATATACATCTAGATTTATCACAAGAGATCCAATAAGATTCCTTAGCTACGATAACGTCACTCGATTTTATTTATTTAGACCTGTTTTTAATCACTTTATTATAATATCTAATATCTACAAATAAGTTTGGTTTCTGCATGTCTTGACCTAGAATATTTTTTAAGAGTCAGAGTTAGAAGAGAACTGTAAAATATAGCACTAAAATATTGATAGTAAATAAGGTACTAAAATATGGTACTAAATTTTTTAAGTGAATAAAAAGCAAACTTTGTTATTGCTATAGATTGTAATCTTTCTAAGATTACAAGAAAGCTGTGCTTTCTTACTCCTTCACAAATCCTTTTAGAGCTTAGTAAAAATCTGTATCAATAGGTGCATCTTAAAAAAAAAATAGGGGAATCTTTTGTGTGAAAATTGATGGCTTTTTTACTTAAAAGATTTTTGCTTCTTTATTAACATATGCACTATATCAATATATACAGAAAAAATAAAGCAATAGGAGAATGTGGGTAACTTCCCTGAATGGAGGCACATAGGGTGGACACAGGAGCACATACACCTAGACGTTTCTTATACCCTTATTTTTTGTTATTTTAGAGACAGCATCTCTCCTTCCTATACAAATCATTTTCCATAAAAACTATTCAAAATTAAACTTCAGAAAATAGAGACATAATCTAAATATTTGACCGATCAGCCATACTGGTTGACTAGAAAATTAAAATAATAAGAACTTCAGGACAGATGAATAGGAATAATCAACAATAAAATGATAAACAAATTCTATGTACTAGTAAACACATAGTTTGCCTCACATCAGTTCACCTTTAAATATTGTTTAACCTCCTTTAAAAAGGAGAAAAAAAAAGAATGGCTGCAAAGAGGAAATAACAGGAACGTAATTGCCTTAATTTCTAAAGAGGAAGGCGAGAAATAGCCCTTAGTTTATATTAAAGATACAGACACCCTTATAAAGCCCATACATTCTAAATACTCTTTTAAATGTTGAAAAAAATGTAACTGAAAATAGTTGCTTAATTTCTCATACATTATAAACAAGCTTCTTTGATTTGTGAAATTACTTTCCCAATTCAAAGCAAAATACAAAATTAAATTTAAAAAAGCAATGGATTCCCTTTAAAACATACAAGTAGAGGGCTTCCCTGGTGGCGCAGTGGTTGAGAGTCCGCCTGCCGATGCAGGGAACACGGGTTTGTGCCCCGGTCCGGGAAGATCCCCACATGGCGCGGAGTGGCTGGGCCCGTGAGCCATGGCCGCTGAGCCTGCGCGTCTGGAGCCTGTGCTCCGCAACAGGAGAGGCCACAACAGTGAGAGGCCCGCGTACCGCAAAAACAAAAACAAAAACAAAAAAATAGAGGGTGAAAAGGCATTTAGAAATTATCAAGTTATCTACACCTGGAATTATCCGTCCTCGAATATCTATCTTAAGATGTAAAGATTTGAAGGGTCGTAACTCAGTAATTACATTTTATTTGCTACTATTCATTTGTTGGTCAGTTAAGGGGCATGATTATGTGCTGCTGCTTAGATGATCGTCATGATAGGAAAAAATGCATTTATAATCTAGTAGGCTCTATGTCTGAGAAAGTCAGTGAAGATATTCTATGAATCCTCTGAGGACACTCTATACTTCCCCAGAAAGCTTTTGGTATGTTCAAAACATTTTTCTAAAACTACACTGGGTTTGAAAGTAGACTGGAAGGAACCTTTACATTTTCTACAAGATTTTATATATCTCAATCACTCACATATTTCTGTATTTCTTGTAGCTTAATAGTTATCATGTTTATAACATTATGACGTAAAAGCCTAATATATTCTCTAAGAAAAATACATTTTTTTCCAAATAATTTTACAGGAAACACCTTTTCTAATTGTTTAGCTTGGAATGTAGGGTGGCACACATCTCTTCTTGGTGTGCCACGAGTTCCTATAGTGAAGTTCTTTATTTTTACAGCAATACTGAGACTCCAGTCAGAGCCTACCTTATTTTACAGACATATTTACAACATGCTGATTAATTTGGTTTCAAAGCTGCTAGGGGATGAAAGTCTAAAAGTTAAAAAAAAAGGGGAAAGGATTTATGTAGAATGAGTATATTGGCAGCAAGGAAACAGGACAAAAGCCAGAAAGGATATGATAATATGTACTCGAGTTCCATTGGTGCTGGGGCCTCTGTGGGACCACTGCCTTCTGTGCCTGAGTAAATTCTGAGTGCATCCCAGCACTTTATGCAAAGTGCATAAAGCAAGTAGATATGTTCAGAGTTGTGGCCTTGAGGTATCAATAAATGTTTAAATTATATTATCTCCACTGTGGTAAAGAATTAACTAGTTACATACTTCATAAAGTTTCCTTTGCAGAAAACAATGATTGGAAACATCATTGCTTTAATCAGTATAAATGGCATAAATCAGAGGATCTGGATTTCATCTTTGTTCTACATCTTATTCACTGTGTGACTGTGGGCAGAGTACTGAACCACTCTGGGTACTCATGTATAAATTGGAGATGACCAGAAATAACAATAGTATCTCCTTTGTGGTGGTGTCGGGAGGATAAAGTAAGAAAACGAAACAGCTCCTGGCATATAATACGTACTTATTAAGTATTAGCTTTTATCATAACCAGAATAAAGTCTTAGGAGGAAAAGTCAGCTATATAGAAAGGTATTTTTTTTTTCTTGGAGGTTCCAGATTCCAGAGAATCAAAGTTTTGAAATACATCAAAAAAAAATGGCCAAAGCAAACAAAATAAATTCTAACTAAAGAGTACACAATTTGTCTTATAACATACAATATTTCTGTTTTCTACATTGAGAAGTCTTCAAGTTCTTATTTATTTAGAACTTAGACTAATCCGTGATTGGATAGTGTTTCAGAATCAAACAACTTTACTTGGTTCAATAATTGGTTTTGATGGTCTGTCTAACATGGTTCAGGATTGTTTCTTTTAAAACAAGGCATGTCATACCATTCTGACTTCTTTATAAATTCTGAATGACTTTGCTGTGACAGTACTTTTTCTTTATCATGTTGAAAATCAATTCTTATTCAAGACCAAATAATTAGCTACTTTGCAAATGTCATGAAGTTTGAAGCTCAAGCATGAGTATTGAGACTTAATCACACTTAAATCCTGCAGATGCAATCCATTCTATAAGATTGTGAGTATAAGAGGGAGATGCAGTAATAAGCATGACAATGTGTATATGTATAGGCAGGAAAGCAGAGGACAGATTATAAGGCAGAGAGAGAAAGAGACAGTACATATGTATTACAAATAACCTTGGTTAAAAATGATCAAAAGACAGAAATCAGTGAAAACCTGATACTCAGGAGTCCTTCAATTTTATATGTAAATATTCAGTCAAAAATGTAATTGGTACCTATCATGAAAAGTACATGCTTTTTTTAATGTAGTGCTTTAAAAATATTATTTCTAAGTATTTTCATTTCTGCCATTATTTTTCAAATAAAGAGACAAATTCTCACATTGGGATTCTAATTGTAGCTACTAAATGCTAAATCATTTTTAAGTGAATTGTTTCAAATTGCCTTTGAGAATAGGTAATAGCTTCTCTCTTGGATATTCTGGAAACTGACCTCAGACTTTGGAGGGAGTCTTATTTAGATATTGAGGAGATAAACTTAAGGGATCACTTCCAGGTCTCTGATTCCTCATTTATCAATCATAATTTATTTCCTGTGTGTTTCCTGAGTAAATATTAAATTGAGGTAAGGAACTTACACATCACTAAAGATCAAATATTTAAGTCAGCATTCAGTATATTAAGGAAAAATCTTATAAATCATGGCATAAATTTAAACCGTGAATCTTGGAGCAAAATTCCTCAAGTGCCCTGTACCCGTTCTGGAACAACTTGTGAGTCCTGTTTGTGTATATTCAGATACTAGAGGGGTGACTGATTCTTAGCTTTACCTGTGATTTCAGAAGGCTGCATATTATTATTTTATTTATTGAAACACTTAAGAGAAATTTACTATAATAATTCAGAGTGCAAATATCCCAGATCATGATGACTATTATTTTGGGCAGTTTATTTGTAATGTCTCATGTCCAAGAATGACTAACTCTTATATTAGGTTGTTTAAACTGGAAAGGTTAAATGACTTAAGCTTCCAAAATTTCATTTAGCAAATTTCACATTTGCTTTCAGCACTGTGGTTCTTGTCACCAAAGTACATACATGTTGGGGCTACAAGTACAGTGAATTTATAAGGTTAATTATAGTGTATTGTGCATAACACAGTCATTTTGTTGGTAGTTCAATATTATGTTTGGCATGTGTGATAACATTGCAAAGTAGATTTGCTGTAACTTTGACTTCATTATCCTTAGTTGGAAATAACTGCTCTGTTAGACACATGGTCCCCAGATAAAATGCCTACTTTGATTCACTTTTAAATTAAAAAAAAAAAAGTTTCTGCTGAAAAAATTTCAGCTATTGACTAATATTCATGGACAGGGTATGTGTAATTGGCAATGTGTAGTTAGGTGGTGCACCAGAGTCTAGAAATGAAAAGAGAATATTGAAGATGAAAACTTGACTGGGAGGTAGTATTACTTGGAAAAAAATTGTAGAAAATGCAAATGGGAGAACCTGCAAATACAGTTATAGTGGGTTAATTTCCTGGTGTTCCCATAGAGGCCTAATAAATACAATATATTCACAAGCTCATTACACTATATTTAGTGCCCTTGTCATTCAACATATTTGGGAATGAATATTGAAAACCATAATGACAATGTCATATTCATTTACATAAAAAATGTTGTATATAGTTCAATTAGATATATTATCATATGGCATAAATTTGGCTTTAGAAATTACGAATTTTATATGTACATAGTGTTAAATTCAAGGCTTTATGCAAAGCACTGTGTAGGATGCAACACCTGAGTAACCCATAAATATACACAAAGTAGTATGACAGTACCTCCAGCAGTACCTCAAACTGAGGTACATGTAAACTGGAGAATCAAAGAACATGTCCAAGATTGAGAATTACATTGTGTTTAAGCTCAAACTGTCAAGCTAATTCTCTTTACCAATTCCCTTTTCACAATTGCTTTTTTTTTTCTTTTTCTTGTAAAAAGAAAAGCATTCCTTTCATTCTTCTGAAATCTTATTAAGGTACATTGTTCCTTGGATATGTATTAAACAGAAGAGAATTAAAAACTTGGTATTGAGAATGTGAAAGGCTGTGTATCAAATTCTATTTCAAGTCAAGTGGTTTTAGTTCTTTGTTTTCATTCAAATTGAAGAAAGACCTAATAAATTGTCAGCTGATAAAGTTATCATTTTAATGGTAAATTACTCTGGTATTTAACATATAACTCAAGTTCAAAGAATTAAGTCATGATACTGTAAAAGACTATTTCCATTTCTATTTATTTATGTAAGCAAGATTTCTGAATGCTTACATCTAAAACAATAAAAAAACAGAAATGAATTGATTGTGAGTGCATAGCAATAAGTACTATCTATCCTAATTGGAAAAAAAGTCTAGTTCGTTGCTATAAGACATGAATTTCTAACAAATTTTATTTTTAATTAAAGTTGTTTTAAAATTTATATATCTGTGTCATTTTGATTAGTTCTTTGCTTATAACTGTAATAAGAAAATTCAGAAAAACAAATTGCAGCCTTAGAACATTATAATTAAAAGAAATAATAAATTGTTAATTACAATATTTTATTGCAACAATATATGATAGATTGGTCAGTATAAGATTTTCAAACAAAAACTATATGAGCTTACCATAACGTTTTATGGGGGAGTTGATTGAAAACACGAACTTAAGAAGAAAAGGAAATAACAAAAATTTTGACTATTAGAGAAGACATGTTCATTTATTTTTACATGATAGTGGGTATCAAATCACTATGATATTTAGATCCCATTGGGTATATTTAAAAGAGTGGTGTAACAGCTTTATGTTAAAATATCAATATTTACATTATGCTGGAAGTTACATGATTTTCAGTTATTTACGCTCATGAGGAAACATTTTAAATGTCAACTTAAAATATATGAGTCAGTATATAGGTTTTAAAAGATTATTTTAGGGTGCATGTGAGTAATAAAAGTTAGAAATTCATAGATCTAGGCCAACCACTTTTATTACCAATGAAGAGATGAAGATCCAAAGCAATTAACTATATTACCAAGGTTAGCCTATCTAGTTAGTAGCAGTAGCCAAATAGAAGGATCTATGGAGAAGAAAGGTTTCATGAAGGGTGTAACATTGAAGCTAAAATTTTACTGAATGAAAATGGCCTTTCACGGCAGTGGAGAGTTTTAAAGATAGGAAAAGTTTTCACCTGTAATTAGCACTTTCATCCCTGAACCATAAAATATTTTAGTCTGCCTGAATTGCAGTTTTGTTGGAAAGTATTTGTATTATAAAGGTTCGAAGTTATGTTGGGCCCAGATGACGTAGGTCAAAATTTTAAATTTTCTTCAGATGTCATGTGAGGAGTTATCTGTTGAAGTTTTTTGTTGTTGTTTTTTTGTAGAATAAAGGAGAAAAGTAGTATGACTCTAACATGGAATTTATAAGTAAGCACTGCCTTAGAAGATTTTGATCTTCTCAGGGGAGGTTATTTGATGAAAACACCATTTTAAAAAAATTAATAAAATGTCATTTTACTTGGTTCTACCTACCTTTAGATGTTACAGTATGACTAGATCCCACTGGTATAGCTCAACTTTCCCAGCACAGACACACCACATACACACCACACACACACACACACACACACACACACACACACACACACACACACACACAACTGCATCTCTAAATCTGCTCCCACAAAGCCGCAAGCATGATGGCCCTTGTCACTGGCTTTCTCCATGGCTAAATATCTATGATTCTGTAATATTCTTTCTACCATATTATGTTTATTCTAAATAAAAACGATTTATTAAATGCAAAAAAATCATATTTGTTACACATTTCCCGCTATATTTCTAATAATTGAATTTACCTAAGAGAAGGAACATATAATTTCCTCCTTTTATTAATAACTTGCACTAGGATGAATAGGATAAGTTTATTGGCACAATTTTTTCCTAAAGAGTAACTATTTTGGTGCCATTTTATTTGGCACAAAAATTTCTTTCAATATGTGACATTAGTAAATTATTTATTGTTCAAAATACTAACAACCTCTATCAGACCAAACTATTCACACTTGGAGCATATATTATATATTTAAATACTTCCTGTATTGTGTGAATACCTAGCTAAGTATATATGTACCTAAGTGAACACAATCTAGATTTTATATTTTCTATTAAACACATAACTCAGAATGAATGCAGTTTGACATTCACTTTTTCCCTTCCTCTCCCTTCCTCCCTCACTTCTACCTACTAGTTGTGATGTTGTTGCTGTTGTCATTTGTTTTTGGAAATATTGAAAGTGCTTTTCAAATGTTAATGTACATATGGATCACCTGGAGATCTTGTTAAAAATACAGATTCTGAGTCTGTAGTCTTGGGTGGGGCCTGAGATTCGTCATTGCTAATAAGCATTAGATTATATGAACGATGCTGGTCCATGGACCATAGTATTGTAAGACTTTAGAGACTAAAATGACACATGTCTACTTTTACTTATAAAACAATTTTCTTAAAGAAGTTTAACTCAAATATACATATAAAAAAAAAAGGAAAGCCAAAATCTGGTGGTTGGGCAAGGAATAACCATTTCTGGCCAGGTTGATAGATCTGAGAAAGCTTTGCTACTGGGAGAATCAGGAGGTCAGATGTGGAAACAGCAGGTAGTGTGACAGATGTGTCTGATCAGATGGGACAGATTGGGTGGGGCAGGCTAGATTAGTGAAAAGCTTGAAATACAAATTTATGTTGGAAAGGGAAAGGGGTCGTTTGAGGCTTCAACTAATTTTGAGGGGAAGAATGGCATGCATGATATGGATAGGTTTAATGTAAAGTACAAATGTACCCTCTTCTGGGGGTATGTTTAAATTTTAGTTTAATGGGAAATTCCAAGGACTAGTGGGAAAAGATAACATTTTAAATAATGTAATACAGGCACAGAAGCCATTTCCCAATTTTATGCCAGATAATAATGGAAGACAATTAATATTACTCTTGTGTTACACAAAATGGTCTCTTAAAACTTGAGAAGACTCAAGTAGCCAAGAGGAAATTGAAGTGCTTTGTAATTCATTTTAAACACAGACTCAAAATGAATGTGACTTTTATTTTAATCCTGTACTCCAGGATATATAATTATTTGCCTATCTTTCATTCAGGTCACTTTTTATATCAAATGTAGACAAATAGTAGACAGAATGAACTTTCAGTTTTACTGGCTCATAGCTGTCAGTTTTCTTTTATCTCTGTACCTGAATTCAATATATATGAGGAAAGTTGCCTTTTCAGGGTGTGAAAGTTTAGATTTTCATAAAATATAGTAATTTATCCTGATATGAAAGATTGCAGATATTCTATGTCTACATATTTACCTTACATAAATACAGTGACACCTTAGTTAACAAAATGATTAAGATTTAAGAGCAGAATAACTTTTTGTCCTGGATATTTGTCAAGTCGTTGTTGATTTGAAAAATGAAGTGCACTATGTGAGAGCTGTGAGTTTCAGTTTTATTTGGCGACTTACTGAAGACTATAGCCTGGGAGACAACCTCTCAGATAGCTCTGAGGAACTGCTCTGAAGAGGTAGGGGGAGAAGCCAGTGATTTTGGTGAAGGGCTAGTTCAATCAAGCATACATATCATCTCAGTAGACAGTTACTGCTAGTCACAAGGAACAGATATCTTAATTAATGATTTTACTGCTTTTCTATGTATGGGAATATGCAAGAATCCAGGTTCATAAAAAATTTCTCCTGAAATATTTCTAAGTCAGAGAGAGAAAGACAAATATCATATGATATCGCTTATATGTGGAATCTAAAAAAAATGGTCCAAATGAACTTATTTACAAAACAGAAATACAGTCACAGATGTAGAAGACAAACTTATGGTTACCAAGGGAGGAGAGGTGGGAGTGATAAATTGGGAGATTGAGATTGACATATACACGTTACTATATTTAAATAGATACCTAATAAGGACCTACTGTATAGTACAGGGAACTCTACTCAATACTCTGTAATGACCTATATGGGAAAAGAAGCTAAAGAAGTGTGGATATATGTAAATGTATAACTGATTCACTTGGCTGTACAGCAGAAACTAACACAACATTGTAAATCAACTATACTCCAATAAAAATTAATTTTCAAAAAAGGAAGCAAAAAAAGAACCTATTTGTCCTGTTTTCTCAGAGTACACAGTGCCTTATTTCTGATCTTTTCCCTGAATTCCTTTCAGGGTATACTGTGTCTTAGGAACTGCGGTAGCTAATGACTCAGTCCTTGTAGAACCAGGTGGTGGGCAACACTCTTTTTCTTACATCCTGTTCACTTACTCTATCATAGCTGAAGATGAACACTTTAGAGAACAGAAAATATTAAAATGAGAAAATGGATGTTCTCATTTATTGGTAGCATTTAGTTTAGTGAATAGGTGCGGTAACAATGCTATCAACCTAACTGCAATGCTTCCCCTAAGACCTACATTGTCTTCCCTACGTTTGTGTCTTTGGAATTGAACTAGCATGTGTAAATGAGGATGTCTGCTCTTTTTGCTCTGTTGTTAAAGCATGAACAGCAGGCCTTGCCTTTGGTACTGAGGCTATTCATAATATCAGAGCTTTTACAAATGTTTTCATTGTTATTGTTGTTGACATGACTTTTTGCTTCTACTTCCCCTGCTGGGCCAGACCCTAAGAACTTTGCACCGGCTGTTATTTTTTCTCATGTGCTGAATTGCATTTGGCTTGAAGACTGAAAGCGGAGAGTTGGCTATAGGTCTTGTGCTAACTGGAGACTAGAGTGTCATGCTACCTCTCTCTGAGGGAAACAGTGGAAAGTATAACTAAGATAAATGAAGGCACTTTGGAGTTTATCAGCTAGAAAAGGATAAAAGTTAACTAAAGGGAATTTTTCTCTCATAGACTTTCAATTACATTTTCCATTGTGCAAAGATGTTAAGATTGCTTGAGGCTGCTTAGGTTGGGAATAATGAGAATAATTCATTTATTTTTAGATCCTTAAGTTCATTTTGTCACTAATATTTAAAGGAATTGCATGTGTCTTTGAAGCAATGTATCGGATGACTTTTCAATCTGGAGTCAAATGTAATCACATAGATATTCCCTAAAGCAGAAAAATAAAGTAGTGATGACTGGGCTGCTTTTGAAATGCATATTTATTTAAAATCACAGCTGGAATGTGAGCCACCTATTCTCTGCTACAGAGAGATTCTCTGGTGGCAAGAACCATCAAAGGAATGGTTCCCTGTCCAGCTGTTTTTCAGGAGGTATCTGTGGAATCAGTGAGCTGTAGAGTTAGCTATACCTGTAGCCTAGCTTGGCCCTCAATATGATGAATGATTTATGGGTTAAAACAAACAAGCATGAAAAAAATGTTTGATAATTTTATGCCAGGATTTCAATGTCGTATTAATTTTTAAAAGCTTATTAGTGAAATCATTTATTTATTTTTTTGGTACGTGGGCCTCTCACTGTTGTGGCCTCTCCCATTGCGGAGCACAGGCTCCGGACGCGCAGGCTCAGCGGCCATGGCTCACGGGCCCAGCCGCTCCGCGGCATGTGGGATCTTCCCGGACTGGGGCACGAACCCGCATCCCCTGCATCAGCAGGCAGACTCTCAACCACTGAGCCACCAGGGAAGCCCACAATGTGACATTTTTGAAGTTCTCTGTAATGATAATTTACTATTTTAAAATAATCAATAAATAAACATAATCAATTAGAGGAACTTAAGTTTCACTTTATTTTCTTTTTAGTGAGATGTCTGTATTTTTTCCCTAGCTCAGGTAGGTTTTTTCAGGAGACCAGGCCTGTATGAGACACATATAAACTAAATACATTACTGTTGCCATAATTGAAGTGACATGGGCTTTTCTATTCTTTTTTCTTTTGTACAGGCAGAAAAAGTATGACATTTGGGGGCTTGCAATTGAGATGGGATTAAGATGGAAGGTAGAATAGTAGAAAGAAGCTTCTTATAAGGTGGCACAAATTTGAGTGGCAAAACTCCATAGCTGTAGTTTTAAGAGTTTTACTTCTCAGATAAACCAAAGGCAAGAGTTATGGTGTAGGAATTTAACAAATTTTGCCATAAAAGTGAAAAAAAATTGCCACTTTGACTTGATATGAAATGAAAGATCAATTTAAATGTAACTTTATAGAGTAATAATGATGCTATATAAACTGGAATAAAAATAGAATAAATATAATATTAATGAAGTAATTCTATAAAATCTTCATATCAACAGAAAAGAGAATTTGATTTATACTGGCACTGACATTAAATTTTGGTAGTAATTTTCCATGGGACAGCTGTTTTCATGTGTTTTAATCAAAAAAATTTTGTAAAGCTCTATAGAGTCATGTAGAAAAAAGTAATTATTTAAACTACACAGTAATGTATGACAATTCAATCTTTGTGAAGGGATTTCATTTATATTTCATTGTTTATTTTCTGTCAACTTTGTAAGGTAATTTTGTTTAGTTATGATTCGACACATATGGACTAATAAAACTTGTCACTTTCTTCCTTGTTAATGAGGCTATTAATTACTTCTAGAGGTGAATTTCAGTAGTATACTTGAATTAGAAAATAATGAGGCTTTTTGCCATGCTATAGTGGTGGGATGGGATTTGGCTTTATTGTTTTCAATATAAATGCTCTCCTGATACTCACTGATAGCTTTGTAGAATAGAAATATGTTCATAACGAGTATACTCTTTTTTTGAACAAAGTTTTTACATTCAAAGGGACAAAGCAAAATGACTTTTAGTGACAAAATGGAGTTTTAGGGCTAAACTCATACTTATTTTACTTAAACATTTTTACCCCTATGTGACTACTTCAGGTTCTTAATTACTATAACTTCATAATAAGTCCTGATATCTGAAAGGGCAAGTCTCTCCTTCTTACCCTTAACTATTACTGACAATTGTTGCCCTTTGTTCTTTCACACACATTTAAGAACCGTTTTATTAAATGCTATGAAAATTCCTGTGAGGTTTTTATTGGAATTTCTAAAACTGAAAATAAACTTAGGAAAAAATGATATGTTTTCAATATATTATTCTTATCCATGAACATGGTATATCTATACATTTATTAATATTTCTTAAATACATTTTCATAAAGTTTATCCTTTATATTAAAATTAAGAAATGTAGCTTATCAAAATACATCTTAAGAGAGTAAAACAAGTTTCAAATGGAGAATTTTTCTGAACACTTATAACTAAAAAATATATGTATTAGTAATATATAAAAATTTCTATGTACTAATAAAAAAGTATGAATAGAAAAGTGAGCAAAAGTCATAAACTGACATTTTCCCAAAAGCAAACATATATGTTCAATAAACTTAGAACAAATGTTTGATATCATTAATGATCAGAGGAATGCAAGTCAAGAAGGTAATGAGTTACCATTTTTAACTATTTAGTTGGAAATATGTGTATATTTAAATCAAATATTTCTGGTGTTGGAGAAGATGAGGTTTCACAGCTTCTAGTCTAAATTTAATATAACTTGAGAGAATTGAAATGTCTTAACTACTTTGAGAAATAGCTTAGCATTATTACAAAAAATAAACTAAGCCATTCTCCTAGATTCATAACCAAGGAAAACTCTTGTCTATATTCATCAAGATATATTTTCATGAAGAACTGTTCAAATTACATAAGACCTGGAAATAATCTAAATTTCATTAAAAAGAGAATGGATACTAATCTATAGTACACTCACACAATGGAATATTATACATCAATCAAAAATAATGAAAAATAATGATATAAAACTGTGTATGAATCGTAGCAATATAATATTGAGTGACAGCTAAGTTCTTAAAGTTGCAACTGTCACAATAACCCTATATTACAAAGTTAAAGAGAACAAAACTTTTTAAAGTGTTAAAAATATTTATGAAATTAAGCCCATATAAGTAAATAAATATAAGAAAAGTTCATATCCTGGATGATTGATTTATAAATACTTATTATATTATTATAATCAAATAAACGAATGAATGAATACATGCTTGCATGTATTCAAATGAATGAACAAATAAACTAATACATAAATATGTAAATGATTACCGTACATGAGTCAGTTTTAAAAGGTTTTCATAACGCAAGAATTAATTTAATTTTATGAACTCAGTTCCAATAAAAATAAATTATGAAAGTGATACCATAGTTGTCACAAAATCTTATTTTGGTTGACATTTTTTCTAAGCTTTTCTGCATATGACCTTAATGGACTTATGTAAAATTTAGTTGGTGGTAGGTGATTATCATTTGTATACAAGAGTAAATTCAACCTGCTAAGTTAAATCTTAACGAGTTTTGTAGTTTGTAAGATTTATATTAGAATAAAAATGATTTAGGAGGAGTTTCAAGGTGGCGGAAGACTAAGATGTGGAGATCACGTTCCTCCCCACAAATACATCAGAAATACATGTACATGTGGAACAACTCCTACAGAACACCTACTGAACGCTGGCAGAAGACCTCAGACCTCCCAAGATGCTCCTGGTGCTCCAGCCAGACGTTAGGGCTCTGCCTCTGAGGTGGGAGAGACAACTTCAGGACACTGGTCCACAAGAGACCTCCCAGCTCCACATAATATCAAACAGCAAAAATCTCCCAGAGATCTCCATCTCAACACCAAGACCCAGGTCCACTCAATGACAAGGAAGCTACAGTGCTGGACACCCTATGCCAAACAACTAGCAACATAGGAACACAACCCCATCCATTAGCAGAGAGGCTGCCTAAAATCATAATAAGGCCACAGACACCCCAAAACACACAACCAGATGTGGACCTGCCCACCAGAAAGACAAGATCCAGCCTCATCCACCAGAACACAGCCACTAGTACCCTCCACCAGGAAGCTTACACAACCCACTGAACCAACCTTAGCCACTGGGGACAGACACCAAAAACAATGGGAACTACAAACCAGTAGTCTGCAAAAAGGAGACCCCACACACAGTAAGTTAAGCAAAATGAGAAGACAGAGAAACATATAGCAGATGAAGGAGCAAGGCAAAAAACCATCAGACCTAACAAATGAAGAGAAAATAGGCAGTCTACCTGAAAAAGAATTCAGAATAATGATTGTAAAGATGATCCAGGGCTTCCCTGGTGGCGCAGTGGTTGAGAGTCTGCCTGCTGATGCAGGGGACACAGGTTCGTGCCCCGGTCCGGGAGGATCCCGCATGCCATGGAGCCGCTGGGCCTGTGAGCCATGGCCGCTGGGCCTGGGCATCCGGAGCCTGTGCTCTGCAGCGGGAGGGGCCACAGCAGTGAGAGGCCCGCGTACCACAAAAAAAAAAAAAAAAAGATGATCCAAAACCTTGGAAATAGAATGGAGAAAATACAAGAAACGTTTAACAAGGACCTAGAAGAACTAAAGAGCAAACAAACAGTGATGAACAACACAATAAGTGAAATTAAAAATTCTCTAGGAGGGATCAATAGCGGAATAGCTGAGGCAGAAGAATGGGTAAGTAACCTGGAAGACAACATAGTGGAAATAACTATGAAGAATGAAAAGAATTGAGGACAGTGTCAGAGGCATCCAGGACAACATTAAATGCACCAACATTCGAATTATAGGTGTCCCAGAAGAAGAAGAGAAAAAGAAAGGGACTGAGAAAATATTTGAAGAGATTATAGTTGAAAACTTCCCTAATAAGGGAAAGGAAATAGATAATCAAGTCCAGGAAGCACAGAGAGTCCCATACAGGATGAATCCAAGGAGAAACATGCCAAGACACATATTAATCAAACTGTCAAAAATTAAATTCAAAGAAAAAATATTAAAAGCAGCAAGGGAAAAACAACAAATAACACACAAGGGAATCCCCATAAGGTTAACAGCTGATCTTTCAGCAGAAACTCTGCAAGCCAGAAGGGAGTGGCAGGACATATTTAAAGTGATAAAGGAAAAAAACCTACAACCAAGATTACTCTACCCAGCAAGGATCTCATTCAGATTTGATGGAGAAATTAAAACCTTTACAGACAAGCAAAAACTACAAGAATTCAGCACCACCAAACTAGCATTACATCAAATGCTAAAGGAACTTCTCTAGGCAGGAAACACAAGAGAAGGAAAAGACCTACAATTAAAAACCCAAAACAATTAAGAAAATGGTAAGAGGAACGTACATTTTGATAATTACCTTAAATGTAAATGAATGGATTAAATGCTCCAACCAAAAGACATAGACTGGCTGAATGGATACAAAAACAAGACCCATATATACGCTGTTTACAAGAGACCCACATCAGACCTAGGGACACATACAGACTGAAAGTGAGGGGATAGAAAAAAGATATTCCATGCAAATGGAAATTAAAAGAAAGCTGGAGTAGCTATTCTCATATCAGACAAAATAGACTTTAAAAGAAAGACTATTACAAGAGACAAAGAAGGACAATACATAATGATCAAGGGATCCATCCAAGAAGAAGATATAACAGTTGTAAATATTTATGCACCCAACATAGGAGCACCTCAATACATAAGGCAAATAATAAAAGCCATAAAAGGGGAAATCGACAGTAATACAATCATAGTAGGGGACTTTAACACACGACTTATACCAATGGACAGATCATCAAAAATGAAAATAAATAAGGAAACACAAACTTTAAATGATACATTAAACAAGATGGACTTAATTGATATTTATGGGACATTCCATCCAAAAACAACAGAATACACGTTCTTCTCAAGTGCTTTTGGAACATTCTTCAGGATAGATCTTATCTTGGGTCACAAATCAAGCCTTGGTAAATTTAAGAAAATTGAAATTGTGTCAAGTATCTTTTCCAACCACAATGCTATGAGACTAGATATCAATTACAGGAAAAAACCTGTAAAAAATACAAACACATGGAGGCTAAACAATACACTACTTAATAACAAAGAGATCACTGAAGAAATCAAAGAGGAAATCAAAAAACACCTAGAAATGAATGACAGTGAAAACACAATGACCCAAAACCTATGGGATGCAGCAAAATCAGTTCTAAGAGGGAAGTTTATAGCAATACAATGCTACCTTAAGAAACAAGAAACATCTCAAATAAACAACCTAACCTTACACCTAAAGCTATTAGAGAAAGAAGAACAAAAATACCCCAAAGTTAGCAGAAGGAAAGAAATCATAAAGATCAGATGAGAAATAAATGAAAAAGAAGGAAACGATAGCAAAGATCAATAAAACTAAAGCGGGTTGTTTGAGAAGATAAACAAAATTGATAAACCATTAGCCAGACTCATCATGAAAAAAAGGGAGAAGACTCAAATCAATAGAATTAGAAATGAAAAAGGAGAAGTAACAACTGACACTGCAGAAATAAAAAAAAGATCATGAGAGATTACTACAAGCAACTTGATGCCAATATAATGGATAACCTGGAAGAAATGGACAAATTCTTATAAATGCACAACCTTCTGAGACTGAACCAGGAATAAATAGAAAATATGAACAGACCAGTCACAAGCACTGAAATTGAAACTGTGATTAAAAATCTTCCAACAAACAAAAACCCAGGACCAGATGGCTTCACAGGCGAATTCTGTCAAGCATTTAGAGAAGAACTAACACCTATCCTTCTCAAACTCTTCCAAAATATGGCAGAGGGAGGAACACTCCCAAACTCATTCTACGAGGCCATCATCACCCTGATACCAAAACTCGACAAAGATGTCACAAAGAACGAAAACTACAGGCCAATATCACTGATGAACATAGATGCAAAAATCCTCAACAAAATACTAGCAAACAGAATCCAACAGCACATTAAAAGGATCATACACCGTGATCAAGTGGGGTTTATCCCAGGAATGCAAGGATTCTTCAATATACGCAAATCAATCAATCTGATACACCATATTAACAAATTGAAGGAGAAAAACCGTACGATCATCTCAATAGATGCAGAGAAAGCTTTTGACAAAATTCAAAACCCATTTATGATAAAAATCCTCCAGAAAGTAGGCATAGAGAGAATTTTTCTCAACATAATAAAGACCATATATGACAAACCCACAGTGAACATCATCCTGAATGGTGAAAAACTGAAAGCATTTCCACTAAGATCAGTAACAAGACAAGGTTGCCCACTCTTACCACTATTATTCAACATACTTTTGGAATTTTTGGCCACAGCAGTCAGAGATGAAAAAGAAATAAAAGGAATCCAAATCGGAAAAGAAGGAGTAAAGCTGTCACTGTTTGCAGATGACATGATAATATACATAGAGAATCCTAAAGATGCTACCAGAAAACTACTAGAGCTAACCAATGAATTTGGTAAAGTAGCAGGATACAAAATTAATGCACAGGAATCTCTTGCATTCCTATACACTAATGATGAAAAATCTGAAAGTGAAATTAAGTAAACACTCCCATTTACCACTGCAACAAAAAGAATAAAATATCTAGGAATAAACCTACCTAAGGAGACAAAAGACCTGTATGCAGAAAAATTATACGACAGTGATGAAAGAAATTAAACATGATACAAATAGATGGAGAGATATACCATGTTCTTGGATTGGAAGAATCAGCATTGTGAAAATGACTCTACTACCCAAAGCAATCTACAGATTCAAGGCAATCCCTATCAAACTACTGCTGGTATTTTTCACAGAAGTAGAACAACAAATTTCACAATTTGTATGGAAACACAAAAGACCCCAAGTAGCCAAAGCAATCTTGAGAAAGAAAAACGGAGCTCCCTGACTTCAGACTTGAGAAGTCTTCAGAATTGAGAAGCAATCTTGAGAAAGAAAATCAGGCTCCCTGACTTCAGGCTATACTACAAAGCTACAGCAATCAAGACAGTATGGTACTGGCACAAAAACAGAATTATAGATCAATGAAACAGGATAGAAAGCCCAGAGATAAACCCACACAAATATGGTCACCTTATCTTTGATAAAGGAGGCAAGAATATACAGTGGAGAAAAGACAGCCTCTTCAATAAGTGGTGCTGGGAAAACTGGACAGCTACATGTAAAAGAATGAAATTAGGGCTTCCCTGGTGGTGCGGTGGTTGAGAGTCTGCCTGCTGATGCAGGGGACACAGGTTCGTGCCCTGGTCCAGGAAGATACCACATGCTGCAGAGCGGCTAGGCCCGTGAGCCATGGCCTCTGTGCCTGCGTGTCTGGAGCTTGTGCTCTGCAACGGGAGAGGCCACAACAGTGAGAGCCCCGTGTACCGCAAAAAAAAAAAGAAAAAGAAAAAGAAAAAAGAATGAAATTATAACACTCCCTAACACCATACATAAAAATAAACTCAAAATGGATTAAAGACCTAAATGGAAGGCCAGACACTATCAAACTCTTAGAGGAAAACAGAGGTAGAACACTCTATGACATAAATCACAGCAAGATCCTTTTGACCCACCTCCTAGAGTAATGGAAATTAAAAGAAAAATAAACAAATTGCACCTAATGAAACTTAAAAGCTTTTGAATAACAAAGGAAACTGTAAAGAAGACTAAAAGACAACCCTCAGGATGGGAGAAAATATTTGCAAATGAAGCAACTGACAAAGGATTAATCACCAAAATTTACAAGCAGCTCATTCAGCTCAATATCAAAAAAACAAACAACCCAATCCAAATAGGGCAGAGGACCTAAATAGACATTTCTCCAAGAAGATATACATATTGCCAACAAACACATGAAAGAATGCTCAACATTATTAATCATTAGAGAAATACATATCAAAACTACTGTGAGATAATCATCTTACACCGGTCAGAATGGCCATCATCAAAAAATCTACAAACAATAACTGCTGGAGAGGGTGTGGAGAAAAGGGAACCCTCTTGCACTGTTGGTGGGAATGTAAATTGATACAGCCACTATGGAGAACAGTATGGAGGCTCCTTAAAATACTAAAAATGGAACTACCATATGACCCAGCAGTCTCACTAGTGGGCATACACTCTCTGAAAGCCATAATTCAAAAAGAGTCATGTACCAAAATGTTCATTGCAGCTCTGTTTACAATAGCCAGGACATGGAAGCAACCTAAGTGTCCATCGGCAGAGGAATGGATAAAGAAGATGTGGCACATATATACAATGGAATATTACCCAGCCATAAAAATAAACAAAATTGAGTTATTTGTTATGAGGTGGATGAACCTAGAGTCTGTCATACAGAGTGAAGTAAGTCAGAAAGAGAAAAACAAATACCGTATGCTAACACATATATATGGAATTAAAATAAATAAATAAAAGTTCTGAAGCACCTAGGGGCAAGAGGGGAATAAAGACACAGACCTACTAGAGAATGGACTTGAGGATATGGGGAGGGGGAAGAGTAAGCTGTGACAAAGTGAGAGGGTGGCATGGACATATATACACTACCAAACGTAAAATAGCTAGTGGGAAGCAGCCGCATAGCACAGGGAGATCAGCTCGGTGCTTTGTGACCACCTAGAGGGGTGGGATAACGAGGGAGGGAGGGAGGGAGGGAGGGAGACCCAAGAGGGAACAGATATGGGGACATATGTATATGTATAACTGATTCAGTTTGTTATAAAGCAGAAACTAACACACCATTGTAAAGCAATTATACTCCAATAAAGATGTTAAAAGAAAAAAGATTTAATTTTCATTCTTAAAACTCTTTATTAGGAGAAAAGATCAATTGGCTCTCAACATGCTAACACCAAACAATCAAGGCAAGTTTTTTTGTTTCTGAGACACCTGAAAGAACAGCAACGACAGTATTCTGTATAGTTTTAAATAACTGGTGTTTACTATTCATTAGTATGAAGAAAAGTGTATTTTTAAGGGGCAATGATTAAACAGCATGGGGTAGCCGGATGGAAATGTGAGGCCAATTTCTGTTCAGTTTGGCAGTTGATTCAACCTTCTCTGCCAAAGAAGCAACACAGAGAATTTGCATAACAATCTCAATAAAAACAATAGAGAATTGGGAAACTTAAGAACATTTTTCATTATGCAAGTAGCTTGAAATCTTGCTGAGGTATGTGAACCCAATTCTGAGTTTGATAACTGCATTTTTTTCTAAAGATCTCAATATTATTTTTGTTATCTTCTGCCTTCAGTCAGAACCACAATCAAGCCAGTAGTAGAGTCACAAAACCATTCTTCTTTTACTACAGTTCTAACTTAAGAAATCCATTCTTAAATTTAACAAATCTCTGTTTAGGAAGTATTTCATTTTACTGTTTATTTAAATTTTAATAGTTGTCATTTATGGCAATTTATCTGTAACCAATATAGGTTTTGGGAAGCAGTGTTGCCCAGGAAAATATGTGAAAGAGTGGTCTAAAATATGGAGTTAATCTTTCTTCCTTACTGCATTGTTAACCTCAACGAATTACTTACTTCATTTCCACAGCTTTAAATGCCAAGTGCCTGTAAAATAGTTGCAAATATTTAAAATTAAACTGATTTATAATGTTTGTAATAAACTACACCGTGGACTTGATTATATTTGAGAGGGAAATAAAATTTTCTAGGAGGTATTTGGAAGCCATGAATCTACCCTTTATTATTCTCAGAAACAGAAACCAATTGTAGTCTGTCTTAAACAGCTAGGTTTATATTAGGTAAAAAGAAAAAATCATACCCACCATGGTATAAATACATCTTACATTTGGCCACATTTCCTTGCTGGAGTATATGAGATAAGAAGTTATACAGTATGCTGGAGTGATTGAACACCTTTAATCTTTCGTCTTTCTATACTTTGTGGCTCAAAGTCAAAAAGAAAGCCTCATGTGCTATATCTATAACTGTGTACATTTCATTATGGAATATCAGAAGCAATCAAGTCCTCACTCAAAGAGGATTGTACTGTTCAAACTAAATGCTTTCTTACAGTGAGTTTTATTCCTGAGACCAATTCAAGTAAAGAGAAAGGAACACAGAGGGATATTTTGCCAGTGATTTCATTGCTTTCCACACTTCAAAATACCAGTTTTATAATTTAGATGATTCTTCAGTCCAGCCCATTCACTCCTGTAGAGAGTTCTGCTTTAAGGAAATTAAAGCTAAGCCAACAAAATAATAATAATAATTTATATAATATTAATAATAAAAATATTTTATTGTCTTACATTTTAGCAAGTTATGAAGTTACAGGTGCTGTCAAAAGCTCAAAGTCATTACTTGTACAGTGTATATTTTAACACTACAAAAAACTGTTAGGTTCAAATAAAGTAAATGCAAACTCATAGGAGCATTTTTTTAAATCAACCAACCTTTCTGAACTCAAAACTTGGGTTTTAGGATCTACACACATCACAGACATTTATCACCATGGCTCCTCTCTTTTGTGACCTTTTGAAAGGAGCATAATTCATCAGAAAATATTTTTCAATAATCTCTGCCCAAGATAATTTACCTTTTTTCTGATCTTCAAAGTGACAGATTGCATAGGTTGAGCCTCTGTGACTTAAACCACAGACAGTTTCATGTTTCAGTGTGCTTTTCTGTCTCGCTGGCTAACCTGATTTATAATAGTTGAGGTAGTACAAAGTTAAAAATTAATTAATTTGAGTGAATTGGTAATAAAGGGGACTGAGCGGCTGTATTGAGATGCTAATAGGTCTATTGCAGACCTATTCTGACCATCTGATCCTCTGGAATATCCAACAGCTGCGAGAGGCAAAACTGACAACTGAGCACATTCAGGAGGAAGGGTCAAGAGTGTGGCTCTAACCCCAGTGGGGTCAAAGCAGGGG
>NW_006796449.1:626941-670177 GCF_000442215.2 Lipotes vexillifer | reverse complement strand
CTTCCGGAGACCCTGCTCCTGGGATGAAAGCAGGTCAGATGGTGGAGATAACATAGTTTATATGAAATTACTAGAGAATCTCTGTATAGAAGCAGTGATATGATCTCAGAATGTGTTTTTCTGTGTTCTTTTTTATTTTGGTGGAAAATTACTTCCTGAGCAGTTTTCGGTAAGCCTTCCAGTAACTATAGTGCTTGCTTCATTGACTGTTTTAATGGGGGAAAAAATGCATAATTAACGCAATTAAGATTTCTAGAAAAAAATTACTAGTATTTTGAAGTACATATACTGTTATACAACATTCAGTAAGTATTATTCATGCATACAGGAAGTGTAATATATGCCATCCTCTGAAAGAGTGAAATGCACTATTGAATATAAATATTATATTTTATAACATATACAATAAAGAGTGTATTCTCTTTTATGTAACTATCCAATTTGTAATGTACCTAGTATAGGATTTTTTATATCTACCACAATATAAATATATCATGTACTGTTTTTTCTAATTATGCAAAAGAACATGGTCATTTATGAGATCTATTATATGAGAGATACGGGAATAGAGTAAGGAAATACAAATCATTCATATTCCATCTATTTAAGATTATAATTATGTGACTAATTAATAGAAGAATAATAGTAAAGTAATAAGAACTACTGCTGGTAATTATCAGCAATAAAAACAAACAGGGCTTCCCTGGTGGCACAGTGGTTGAGAGTCCGCCTACCGATGCAGGGGACACGGGTTCATGCCCCGGTCCGGGAAGATCCTACATGCCGCAGTGCGGCTGGGCCCGTGAGCCATGGCCGCTGAGCCTGCGCGTCTGGAGCCTGTGCTCCGCAACGGGAGAGGCCACAACAGTGAGGGGCCCGCATACTGCAAAAAAAAAAAAAAGAAAGAAAGAAAACAAACCGAAAACACTCATTGGATAACAATGTAGTTTTTAATGTTTCATCTACTTGACTTCTTCCTGTGTTTCCTGAAGGAGAATAAGAAAAGGTGATTAGCTATTTCACTCAGAACCCAATTACCTCCATGTTTCTGGTGGGAATTTTCATACCACCTATTAATCAGTGAATCAGCCAATCACTCAACCTCCTATAGCTGAATGTTGGGTAATTGAAAATTGATTGGCATTTACCCCTGACCCAAGGCATTCAGCCAAAATTTACTATGGTGGTGGTGATGTTTATATATTTTAGCAGCCCTGTCATAACTGTTTCTATTACAGCCACCACCAACACCAAGAACTGTAACACCTCTACTATTTTTACCTCTACTACAACTACTACCATCGAATTCATACCACCCCCACTACTAATACCTAGTATTTATTCAGTTCTGACTTCATGCAAGGCATTGTTCTACCACTTTCATATATATTTATATACTTAATCCTCATAACAACCCTCTTTGCCAAGTACTATTATTTTCTTTATTTAAAAAATGAAGAAACCTAGATGGTTTATCAGTCGATTCCTTGTTAGCCCCTGCTACATGGTTTTAAAAGAATGCAATGTACATTCTTTGTTTCTCATTTAAATAGTTTGTTGTTTCTTGCAAGTAAGTAAACAAAATATAATAATATATTTTATTATGAGGTTATTTTTTCCAAACAGAAGTATAAGAGAAAATCTATCTCAAGAAATAAACTAAATATTTCCTCTAATTATTGAATAATGTATTCTTCTCCCTAGAGATAAACTAAAGGGACCATCAGGCAGAATTATAAATCTCAAGTCTCACACTCGTATTGATGGGATGGGAAATAAAATTATACTTCCCTGTTTCAGAAAACAAGATTAAGTTATCCTTTAGTGCAATAAAATGCTGTTTTTGAACCTAGGTTGATTCTTTTAAGGTGCTTTCCAATCAATGAGGATATGAAAGGAAATGTATAGTTGGCAGAGTGGGAAATCCAACTCAAAGTCTAAATAGTAATGTATTTATCTAATTGCTACAAATGCTGCAATATGAGCTGATGATTTTTAAACCAGTTTCACGTCAAGAACTGTAATTCTACTGAGACAGCCATTCCCACTACAGGTAAAAATCCATAGACTATTCCTGTTAAAAACAATAGTAATTATTTGTTAGGAGACACACATTGATACCAATGTTTCAAATAAAATAAGTTAAAAATTAATGCAAAGTTCACTGTGAAAACCATGTCCAATTGGCACTGCAGGATAATGTTTTAGTATTTCCTTTATAATCCTATTTTCTATCATTTATAATTAATCAAAACACTTGGATTGAGTGGGGTTTTCCAAGTCACTGGACAGATATTAGGTAAACATTATCTCATAACTTGTGCTTTCATAGCCTTTCATTCATTTTTTTAAATTAATATGAAGTTATTTTCACTCAGGAAAAAATAAAGCCTCCCTCTTTAGTATTTTCTTTTATACTACCTCTAACAATGCTTTTATCTATAATTCACCAACACTGTGATTTGGAATTAGGAATTTGATTATTTTGTATTTGAAAACATGAAAATATTGCCATTAAAACTCATTTTGTACTTTAGTGATACTGATCTTGTGTTATATTATTGATACACAAGATTTAATTCTGAAAATACATTGGGGGAAATTGGCCAGTAATGAAAGATTTTAATAGAATTAGAATGGTTTTCAAGTCAGTAATAGAACTATGTTTCCAAGAGTATCTATTTTTAGGAAATCTGAAGGAAAGTAACTTTATTATATTTTATGTTTATTTTGCTTATGTTTAAAACTTTAATTAGACAAACTTGTATATGCTAATATTTTACAGTTTAAAGGGTGTGATTTTAAAGACTATGAACTAATTATATCACATGGATCACATATTTTCATACATCCAATATATCTGGATTAATTTTCCAGTAAAATGAAGATGAGAACTTTTGAAAATATTTTTATAACATCTATTAATTATTAAAACAAATATGTTTAACTTATTTTTTCTATTTACAAAGTTGTTAATTTGGTGATTATAAAGTTTATATAGTAGTGTTTCCACAAATACTAATATGAGAAAAGAAGTGGAGTAGAAAATATAGAGAAGCATTTCAAATTATCTTTGTTTTCTTATATTAAAATAGTATTTTAGCCACTATGGTGCTAATACCAATAATAGTGGTGTTGCTGCATAACTTCATAAGCTTTTCGTCAGTTATACGCTGCACAGGTGAATGCTCCTGTTAAGATGTATTGGCTTTTAATTTTTTTTTTATGTTCTGGCTTTTGTGCTAAGCATTTGTTTTTGGAAGTGAAGTGACAGTTTTTCTTATGAAAATGAAGTTGAACAGATTGTTTGGGGCAAAGTTCAATTGCAGTTAACCCTCCAGATGAACAGTTGTGCTCCCATAACTCGGTGTCATTCAGGTCAATCTGAATTATTAAAGAGGATTGAAGAAAGGCTAAGTATAGTTGCATATTCTTAAAGAAACATTTTTAAAAAAGAAGCACCAAACCAGAATATCAGTGTCTGTTAATGGTTTTGATTCACTTAAAAAAATTTTTTTTGAACGATAAATAGCATGGATCATGTCAATCCTAGCGGTAATGAGTATATACTTGGTCTTTTTTTAAAACTTTGAGTCACGTTAAAAATGTATGCATCCTTTATATCCTTATTTTAGGAAATACATTTTAAGCTATTATAATTATACATTCTAGAGTATCCAGATATATAATTATCTGAACAATAGTTCAAGGAAAGAGAGTAGAAAAGAATAAAATATGTCAGTGCTTTATTTTTCTTTTAAAGCATATCAGAGTTATTTTTTTTTTTTTTTTCTTTTGCTGTACGCGGGCCTCTCACTGTTGTGGCCTCTCCCGTTGCGGAGCACAGGCTCCAGATGTGCAGGCTCAGAGGCCATGGTTCACGGGCCCAGCCGCTCAGCGGCATGTGGGATCTTCCCGGACCGGGGCACGAATCCGTGTCCCCTGCATCGGCAGGCGGACTCTCAACCACTGCGCCACCAGGGAAGCCCCAGAGTTAATCTTAAAAATAGCATTATGCTATTTTCAAATTTTGATATAATCAAACCTTGTAAGATGGCTTTCTATATCTTATAAATGGTTAATGTTATAAATATAAAAATAATATTTATACATTGCCAATGAGATTATTTTCACCTTGAAAATAATGAGATGAAAAGGGAAAGAAAAAATATAAGGTCCTTTATGTTGATTGTTCTGGTGAGATAGAGCAAATAATAAAAATCTAGCTGACTGTCATAACTGTGAAAAATCCTACTGCAATGGACAAGATTAGTCTATAACACCTTCCCTGGAGTGTGAATCAAATCTGATTATTCAGGATTATCTGGAGTCGATGTGAATGTCTGTGTACACTGGATGGAACTGGCCATCCAGCTGACAGCAACTATTACCAGAGTGCTAGCCTTGGCTGGCTAAATGGATTTTGCTTCAGGTTAAAAAGTCTTTAGGGAAGTAAGTCAAACTGTACAAGGAAAGCTTTTCTAATTCCTTGCCTATAATGTAAAAGCAAGAGCATAGTAAGGTTACTAAAAACCCTGCAATATACAAGATCATTTAGAAATACTAGAATGTGAAATCTCAGGAGAATAGATTAGACCCACAGTTAGATACTGGCAAAAGTCTTTTACTGAAAGTATAGGCTAGAATCCCAATCCCTCTTTACTTTTCTCTCATGTCGTGTGACTCTGGTGTATTCAATTTAAACCATAGAAATACTGAGTCTTCAAAGGGAAACCCTCTGAGACAGTGACATAACTTTCACATGTGATGTGGGATTGGTACAACTATGCCATCTTCTACATTTTAGATCACACTGTTGGAAGTTTTTAACATGGCCAAGAAACATCATTGGCCAGTGAAAACTTCTAAGGCAGTTATGAAAGTTTGAAGTTTATATGTTATTTTATAATTGGGGAAATAGTTTTTTAGATACTCAAAAGCTTAAAGAAATCCTCTCGGCAAAGTATAAAATAAACTCTTACAACTCATTAAATCCTATTATGAACTAATTATTATATATGCTTTTATTTTTAGAAAAAAATAAGGTATGAAGTTGAAATTTTGTATTTTCTAATGAAACTCTGAAGTTTAAAGCTATTTATTTGGAATATAAAGTAACATTTTGATGGCTTCCACATCACTTTAATGTGACATAGGACATAGCTGTCTATACTGTGATCCTCTAATGAATAAATCTGGCCCCCTGATGGTCTAATTCTTTGTCTCTCCCACTAGGTTGTGTCAAAGAGCTTGCAAAGGATACAATGAAGTTGCTATCATTTCCATGGGCTATGGCAGTTCAGTTATTGTATGCACAAATATGCTGCATGTCAATTGCCACCCTGCACTTTCTGTGGTACTGTGGACATACTTTCAATCACTTTACTTTGACAGAAATTTGAATAGCATTTAAGAAAGTTAAATATGAGTTACGGTAAAAAGCATTCTGGGCTTCTTCAGAAATTCACTGCTAACACTTTAATGAGTTATTTATTTTGCGCCTTATTATGTTAGAAATCTTCAGATAGTAAAGTCAGTTTAATGTTCTTTGGAACAGAGGATTTTGCCTGGTAATATCAAACTGAAGTTCTTGTCCTAGGAGTTCTTACTGATGCACTATATATATATATATATATATATATATAATGTACTATGTAAATAAGAGCAAGTGTTAGCATACAGTATGCAGGGCTGATGGTATTTGTCGACTTCATCTCTTAAAAAGAATATTCAGCGCTGTTCAACAAGTATTTGTGGAACATCTACTCTGTGCCAGTACTTTTCTAAATACTGGAGATAATTGCAAAGGTGAGTAAGTCCCAGTCATTATTCCCAAACAGTTCCCAGTTTAAGAGATAAATAATAAGTCAAATAAAGGAAATCATTTCAAGGGAATAGAGGTTAACAGCCACCAGCCTCTGAGACTGGAAAAGGTTCAACTTGAGAGGATAGGGAATAATTCTACAGAGCACATAAACTTAAGGTGGAACTTGAAGAATTATTAGGAGATAATTAGGCACATAAAAGATGAGATGGATAAAGAAATCTGAAATAGGTAATATTATAACAAAGTTCTGAAGGTAAGAAACAAAATGTAAGCCAGGATGGCGAGTATTTTGGTATTGCTGAAGTATAAATTGTGAGGGGTGCAGGCAGTGGTGGAAAATGTCATCTGAGAAATAGGCTGGGGACAGGTACGATAGTATCATATCATATACCATCTTAGGAACTTAATTTATGTGTGTGTTCGGGAGGAACTTTTTTGTGGGGGTGAGGAGTTGACTTTGAATGTCTTAAAGCAAACAACTGACGTAGATAGATCTTTGTGATGAGAGGAAAGTTAGAGATATAAAAATGGGGATTATTTTATTTATTTATTTATTTATTTATTTATGGTTGTGTTGGGTCTTTGTTGCTGTGCATGGGCTTTTCTAGTTGCGGTGAGTGGGGGCTACTCTTTGTTGCGGTGCATGGGCTTCTCATTGTCATGGATTCTCTAGTTGTGGAGCACAGGCTCCAGGCGCGCAGGCTTCAGTAGTTGTGGCACGTGGTCTCAGTAGTTGTGGCTTGCAGGCTGTAGAGTACAGGCTCAGTAGTTGTGGCTCACGGGCTTAGTTGCTCCATGGCACGTGGGATCTTCCGGGACCAGGGCTCGAACCCGTGTCCCTTGCATTGGCAGGCGGATTCTTAACCACTGCACCACCAGGGAAGCCCATGGGGAATATTATAGTTGTTAATTCAAGAAATGGTAATGGCTTTATAGAGACCAATTTGTTTTATTATTATATTTAATCTTTTTTGGCCCTGCCGCACAGTTTGTGGGATCCTGGTTCCCCAACCAGGGACCAAACCCTGGGTCCTCAGCAGTGACAGCACAGAGCCCCAACCGCTGGACTGCCAGGGAATTCCCTGAAACCAGTTTTATAAAACTCAGGAGGAAGGCACAGATCCCAAAGGTACATAGGATATGAAATCCATGGAAATAGGTCACCTAAGGGAGAGACAAGCCTAGGTGACCCAGTTTTCTAATAAGAAGAAATAGGAAATGTGGGGAAAATATAGTACTGTGAAAAAAGTGATGAGCTCATTTTTGAGCATTTTGTAGTCAGTCATTGTGGGATATCCAAGTAATACTATTAAGCAAACTTTATATTTGAGTCTAAATTTCATTGCTAAAGACATGATTGACATGTTGATTGGTGAAATTCATTGGTCGCATATTCAACTACAAATCTAGAATGGATGAGTTTGCCACAGAAACTCAAAAGTGAAGACAATGCTAATGTAAGGAGCCTTGGGGAACACAGATGCTTAAAGGAAGTTTTGATAATTTTATGTCAATTGCCTGTTGCTTATGGTACATATCTTTGACTCACTCTTTCACTTGTTCCCTTTGTTAATAAACATACCTACATCTTCCCACTTAAACACAAACAAAAACAAAAATGCTTTCCCGATATATCTTCTCAAGTTACCCTACCATTTATCTCCTTTTGACAATCTAAACTAATAAGGAAACCTAATCATTTCCTTAATGAATTTGCAACATCTACCACCTGTGCTTTTTCACCATAAAATCCCTGCCCATTTTTTCTTTGTGGTACTGTATGAAAATAATGTTCTTAGAGTTCACAACGTGGGACTTCCAGGTTCCAAATTAATGATCTTTTTTCTCAATTATCATCTTCCCTGATCTCTCTGAAGTAAGTGCTCTGTTGATAACCAGACTCATTCTAGAAAGTCTGTCTTTCCACAGCTCAGTGATTTATCACCCCTGGTCCTTTTCTAATCCCCACAATATGGGTCTACATGACTATTTTTCCCAATTTAAGACATGAATTTCCAATTGCCAGTACTCTGTCTCCTTTTTTATTTCCCTTTGGCCCTTTGGCATCTCAAATCTTTTAAAATGTCTTTAGCAGTTGGAATACACTTGAGTATAATGATAGATACCCCGACTGAACCAGCACAAACAATAGGAAATGTGTCCAACTTTACATGGCAGGAAGTCCAGAGATAGGATGTGTTTCAGATATATTGTTATCAGAAATCAACAATATCAGAATGAACCCAGATTCTTTCTCTACTCTGCCATAATCCCTGCAGCTTCACCCTTGGGAGCTGGAAGTGATTTGAAGCAATTCCCAGCATTATATCTGGAAGAAAGATTGTCTTCCTAGGTTTTCTCTTAGATGGGAGGGTATTCTTCCCTAGTCTTTTCCTTGCCAATTTTACATCATACCTTATTGATTAGAATCAAATCACATGCTCATTGCTCAACTATTCACTATCCTGAAATAATAACTCCTCCATCCTTGAAACTGTGGAAGAGTCAGATTTCTGAGGGTTTTGACTCCAAGATGGGGAGGGTGGATTATGGATACTTGAAGTTGTGTCAGAAAGTAATAAAATGAGGATGGATGCTAGGTTAGCCACCAATATTGTCCATTGTAGTACACTCTCAGCTATCCAATATCATCAAAAATTTCCAGTTTTTAAGGTCTCTTAATTGAAGTTTCATATTTCTAGTAGCACATTCCTAAATAAGGACAATTTTGTTTTAAAACTAAAAAGTTGATTGATTGATTTTATCCACAACCAAAGTCAGCATCCTCCCTACAGAATCAGTTCTTCTGAGCCACTTTCCCGCAAGAGCGAAAGCTCCTTTATTCCTTGCTTAGAACCACAGAAACTTTATTGACTTAACTATCCTCACACATTTAGTCAGTTGATTCCTTCTTTCATGTTTATTGGCCAATCTGTGTATCTTCCACTCTCTTTTAGGACTTCAGTAATGCTCAACAATTAGTATTACTAATTGTTGTCGGTGGTGGTCTCTTTTGTCTTCTTACCTTTATCTACTCTATAAAGGACTGCAAGATTAATTTTCCTAATTTGTTGTTCTACTTATATTACTTCTTTACATCCTCAGGGTCTTTCTTTGCATACCAGATTCCTCAACCTGTTTTCAATAGTCTAATCTCAGTTATCTTCTGTTCTCATTCCTACTGCTATCCTGTACTGACCTAATACTTAAACCAAACTGGAGATCCCTTGGAATTCAACAAATTGAATTCATTAACTACATCAGAATTTCCTTAAAAGGCCCCCAAATTCTCATCACTGCCCATTACTTATGTTTTTTTTCTGCTGCCCCCTTTCCTGGGATGGTTTCTGATATACAAATCCTACCATACGTTTTTTTCCATATATTGTCTCTAATACCACTTCTATGTGAAGCCACAAATGATCCCTAGAATGATAAAAAATTTCTCCCAATGAACGCTTGGTGATATCCTTCTATAAGACTGCAAACTTGGCAAGAAAGATTAGTCATATTCATCCCAAGTAAGCTCTATAGCCCTTCTTATGAGGCTGCATAGTTAGCAGACATTAACAACAATCTTTCATGGAATTGTTAGAAACATTACATGTAGAATTTGTTGTCTGGGACTATGAAACAAAAGGTTCAGCTTTAGATCTAAGCAGTTAGACTTATAGAATCACATCTAACAATTTTGCTCTTGAAAATTGGAAAGTCTTTGGAAGTACATCAATCAAAGTTCTGGACATACTCTTGTGAAACTATTGGGTTTTTGTTCATTTTTTTTTTTTCCTTTTTTTACATCAGAATCTCCCATACTAAAAAGCAAACAGAAGAAACAAGGCAAGATAAAAACAAACCCTCTTGAATCAGAATCTGTGGGGAAAACACTTCTTTTTAAGTTTTTTTTTAACCTCTCAAATAGATTATATTTATTTCTTTAAAGAAGGAGACTAATATAATAACTTATAGAAAGGGATAAATATTTCAATGACAGTTACAATTCTGAGCCAGATTAATTTATATGCAAACATTGAACGTGATATTTGAGAAAGGTGACTAAAATCTATGAAGGCATCTTATGTGTTAGATATGTTTCACATAGTATCTTCACCCTGAATGTAGGTGATATAAATCTAATTAATAGAGATGGAACCATAATTCAGAGACATTAAGAAATTTCTCCAAGGTAACATTGTCATCAAAGGGTAAAACTCTGATTTAAACACAAATCAATCTGATTACTGAGCCCATGCTCCTTCATCTCTCACATGACTATGAAGATAAATGTATTAAGCAATCAAGTACAATCCACAATAGTATCCAAATACCGTATTTATTTTAATAAAAATTTGAATTTTTGTTAATTTGTCTTACATAGAATAAGTTAATCCTTTGACATGTCTTGCTTTTACTCCATGATACTGTTGTGTGAGGATGAAAAGTTTAAATTGATTAACATTATAGCCATATATTCAATGTAATAGAAAAATATATGAGGCATTTTATTGTTCCAAGTATCTCAGGATATTTATATTTAAATATATTATGTATGTTTATTATTAATCACATTATTTTGTTTTGTCTTTTGTTTAATGGAGCATATATGAATAAAAATAATTATGGTACATACAACCTAAGAGAAAGAAAACTATGAATTATGCTTTGAGTTTTAGTTTCTATAGATCTTATATTCAGGAATAGTAAATTATAGAGCAAAAACATGTCATAGTTTTAGGAACATTTCTTTTAAAAAGAAATATGAAATATTTGCAGAGTAAACATGATTCTATATATTTCCCATACTACCAACCATTTCCAAATTTCCATGTATGCTTGCCAAGAGCAATGATAATTAATGTTTCATTGAATTCTTTGAGAAATGTTGAATTCTATGACTGGTTTGGCCCATATTTAAACATATATTATGCTAGACTAAATTCCAGAAGAGAGAATATTTTATATTTTTGGCTGTTTGCTTTAAAAAAAGAAAATTTTCAAGTAGAGTACAGATGTAAAATACATTTGGTTAAAAAAAATTCATATCCCATTTGCCAGTTGCCTTTTATTCCTGGGTATTTTTCAAAGTCCCTAATAATTAGAAAACATTGAACTTTTTGTCTATTCATATTTTTAAAATGTTCAAGTTTGACATGCTCTTACCTTAATAGATGTCAACAATAGGTACAATATGGTTTGTAGGGAATTCATTGTTCATCTTTAAGACTTTATATATATATATATTTATATGTATATATATGTACATATATGTTTAATGTGATGTATATGTCATATATATTTCATTTAAGGTATTAGTATAAAAAATGAAAATAGTTTAGGTAAAACATTGATAGAATTCAGTTCTTATAATTGGTTTGATTTAAACTTACTTTACTTCTCCCTGCCCCCAGTTTAGTCCTTCCCCATTGCCAGATGCCATTTAGCTATTCAAAGCAACAGGAAAAGATTTATGCAATGACAAGTGGAGAGGTGAAACACTGGTTAAAAGAGTTCTGCAAATGATACTTCTGATCCTAGTAGAGTTATAGGTTTACATTTTTAAAAAAGCAAAGTTTTCCCTGCTAATAACTATAAATTATATGCTATACTATATTATCCCTTTTTTCTTTTTCCCAATGACTAACTATACTCCACTTTAGAGATAAAGTCCCTCAGGTACATGACTGAGACAGATTCAATACACTTATATTTTAGGAATTTTTGAGGTTTTCTTTGAAAAGAAAGGATTTATGAAATTGAAAGGTACATACAATTCACACCCACATCATGCCCTCCTCCATTTCAAAGCTACACTTTCTTTTAAAATAAAAGAATGAACGTTCTCAAAAAGACATGCCTGGCTTTTGGACAGCCTTTAATCATTAGTGCACTCCTCTGTTCCCTTAGCCTCTATGATGACATGCATTATTACTTGAGCTTTAAAGTGTATGTACACATTTATTAGAAAGCTGTACTTACAAAGGAGGTCAAGATCAATTGTCAATTTCTTGTGAAAATGTAAACTTTAAGATATTTTAAGTAAATAAGAGCAATTTAGGGAGATGTCTGTAAATTTTCTTAAATACCAATTTCATTTCATACTGTCTTAGACACTGAATTTAGTCAATTAATAAGGAAGTTTATGGCTAAAAAAGAAACTAAAAATTAAGAAAATCTATTTGAAATTATAGTTTGTGGTTAGTTTATTTGAAATAGAAAAATATAGGGTGAGCTTTTTTTTGAACAGTAGCAAAAGCACATGGTATGGTGAGCTCAGGGTCTTGCACTGAGGAGTTGAAATAGCTGCTTTCTTTCCATATTTCGAATATACCATAAATTTGGGGGGTAAAAATCACAGGAAAGGAAGAAATGTTTAACCTTCTTAATTAGAACCCTCATAAATAATATCAAATAGAGCCATTTACTCTGATCATTGATTCATACAATTTGATAAAAATGATACTAAAAAATGATAAATAGTATTTTCACTTTTTTCTTAGCCTTTTGAACTTATGTTTCTCCACACTAAAGTAATCTCTTTAATTCACATTTAGATCTTATACTTAATAACAAGGTAAAGTTCTATTAGCTTTTATTAAAATGTTTCAGAAACATTATCTGTCAGCAGATAATAATATATGCCCGAAATCCCTTTCCTCTGTGCTGATCAAATAGAAAATAATCTTTATTTATTTAATTTTGTGATTAGTATTATTTCCTTCTGTGATATTACATTTACTCTAAAAAATAGGAGAGGCTATATTATGAATAAATCTACTTACAATTGTATGTCTAGTAAATCCTGAAATTATTGCTGAAACGGTTTAAAAGTTCCTATCCATATAGCACCAACTCTACATAAGTACAGCAAAACTTTTGAAGGAACAACATATTGAGAGCATTTAATATACTTAGGCCATCTTTCAAAGTGTGGATACCCCTTTTATAAATGTCCCTTAATTACTAATATTCAGAAAAACCGGAGGCTTCAGTATTCAGCAGAACTGATAAGAGATCTCAATTCTGAACTGAAATAAAGGTTTTCCCATAGGGAAAGCATGTTTTAAACAGCATTCAGTGACCTGAACTGGGTTGTTCTATTGCCTGAGCAATATGGCATGGGGCAGGAAGAGGATGATAGGAAAGGGGAGAGTCTTCCCTATGTTGTATTTGTAGTTTATATTTACAAGACATTTTTACACAGAAATCTGCTTAAACCAGGTCTTCACACCCAATAGAATTATTTAGTAGTTCAAATACATAATAGAGAAACATAATTGTGAGCTTGCCTTATAATCTTGTTATATTGTAACACTGTATCAATGGGAAAAAAATGCTTTCTGAGATTCAAACAATTAACTTATAAAAGAATGTCCAGATCAGAAACTTAACAAAGAACTCCTTTCATAGCAAATGTTCATTTAAAAGAACTTTTACAAAATATTCAGACATTAGGAAATTCTTATATATAACATATGCCTTTAAAATTAATTTTGTATATACTTTAGATTAAGACCGAGGTCTATGGTATCATGTTATCATCTGTGTGACTATATATTTTATTATCAGCAACAGATTTCTAAAAAAATATTTGACATTCTGACATTCTTATTTCAACTCTAGTCTCCTATACTAAGGAGATAAGAGTGAGGTATCTGCCCTTCGTGGTTCTGTTTTCTGGGGGACTTCCCTTAAATTAGGACTTTCCAACTATGGTCAGCAGGTCAAATCCTTCCTGCCACCTGTTTTTGTAAATACAATTTTATTGAAACACAAACCTGTTAATTTATTTACATATTTTCCATGGCTGCTTTTATACTATAATGTGGCCTGTAAAGCCTAAAATATTTACTGTCTGGCTCTTTAAAGAAAGTTTGTCCACGCTTACTTTAAATAAAGCTATGATCTAGTCCTCAAAGTACATTCATTCCTAGATATGTTCAATGAAGGCTAAAGGAGTTTCTTGTCAGTGCATGGCTTTCAAGCCCAAAGTTTTGCTAAGCACCCAAACATAAAGCTAATACAATAATAAATATTGAGCAAGGACTTTGTTGTTCTATCATTTTGGCCTTTCTTTTACGCAGAAATCCACTAGTGAAAGAAATAGTGGGAATGTTCAGGGCAAATCAATTTATATCCTATGATAACAAATTGAAAATATCAAACAAAACAAAACAAAACCCTTTATCCTTGTCTAATACAAAAACACATGCCCTTAGAAGGAAAACGAGAATGCTATTCATCGATGAATCCCCTTCACAATTTTCATACTGGTATGAATTATAAATATTAAAAGAATAATTCATTGTTTTAAGTGTGAAAGTACGTATGTACACATAATGCTTAAACCAATAAAACTGGATGTTTCAAAGGCTAAATTATTTCACCATATTTGAAAAACTTCAAATGGCTTGAAAAGCAAATAACCACACACAACCCTGAACTCTTGACCTTCCCCATCCTACCCCACTCAAAATTTGCCCCATTTAGAGACACTCCTCCATCTCAGTACATGGTAACTCTATCTCTCCAGTTGCTAAGGCCAAAAAACTTGTGGCATGTTGCCTCTTCTCTTTCTTTTAGATTCCACATCCAATTTTGTGAAGAACTCTACCTTCAGAAAACAATAAAAGTCTAGCCTCTTCCCAATACAGACGGTCCCCAACTTAAAATGGTTCAACTTACGATTTTTCTACTTTACCATGTGTGAAAGCAATACACATTCAGTAGAAGCTGTACTTTGAATTTTGAATTTTAATCTTTTCCCAGACGAATGGTACGTGGTAAGAGACTCTCTCACGATGCGGGGTGGCAGCAGTGAGTGGCAGCTCCCAGTCAGCCACGTGATCATGAGATCATAAACAACCAATATGCTTACAGCTATTCTGTACCCATACAGTCATTGTTTTTCCCTTTCAGTGAAGTTATTGCACTTACAGCTATTCTGTACCCATACAATCACTGTTTTTCTCTTTCAGTACAGTATTCAATAAATTACATGAGATATTCAACAATTTATTATAAAATAGACTTTATGTTAGCTGACTTTGCCCAAGTGTAGACTAATGTAAGTCTTCTGAGCACACTTAAGGTGGGCTAGGCTAAGCTATGATGTTTGGGAGGTTAGGTGCATTGAATGCATTTTTGACTTACAGTGTTTTCAACTGACAATGGGTTTATTGGGCATGTAGCTCCATGGTAAGTCAAGGAAGATCTGCAAGTAGAACTGTAGTACCCTGGTCCCTGTCACCTTTATGTCTTATTAAGGTTGCAGTAGCTTCATAACTCATCTTCCTGTTTCCACCTCTGATGCTTCTCTTCCCACTCCCTTCTCAAAACAACAATCAGTATGATCCTTACCATTCTCCACTAAAAAGAATTAACAAGTGTTCATTTTATTATTCTTTCAAAATTTTATAGATTTAAAGATTTTTGAAGTATAATGGCATAAGAAATATCTATATCTATATTTATATCATCATCATCATCATCATGTTCTAGCACATCATATCACTCATTTGCTCAAAACTTTCCAGAGGAGCCCATCTCACTCAAAGATAAAGTCAACACCATTAAAATCAAGGTCAGATGGTTGTCAGAGACTAGGGGTGGGGTGAGCATGTAATAATAATTGGAGGGAGTTCTGGGGGATGACGGAGCAGTTCTGCCCCCTGACTATGGTGGTGTTTATACAAATCTATATGTGCGATAAAATTCAAACAACTTTACACCAAACGACAATGATCAAAAGTGAATTTATGGAAAATCTCCTGGAATTTGAATGAAGTCTGTAGTTTAGTTTATTGGACCAATATCAATTCCTGGTTTTGGTACTATAGTTATATAATATGTTATCATTGAGGGAAGCTGAGTGAAGGGTATGTGGGGATATTGTACTATTTTTGCATATGAATGAGTTCTGAGTCTAAATTTCATTTCAAAGTAAAAGTTTTTTAAAACTCTCCAGCACAGGGAGCTCAGCTCAGTGTTCTGTGATGACCAAGTTGGGTGTGATGGGGTGGGGGGAGGGAGGTCCAAGAGGGAGGGGATGTATGTATGCATATGGCTGATTCACTTCACTGTGTGGCAGAAACTAACACAACATTGTAAAGCAATTATACTCCAATAAAAAAGAAGTCTCCTGCAAGACCTTGTATGACTGGCCCCAGTTACCTCAACATTCTCGTTTACTACTCTGAAGGTCATGGCCTCTGCTTCCACTGTCGGCCACCTTGCTCTTGCTTTGTAGGCATGTCCCATCCTTGGGTCTTTGCTCAAGCAGTGACCTCAGGTACTCTCTTGACTAACCTCCAAGTTTTGACTATCACGTACAATGGCCTTTAATACTACAACATGCTACCACTCCACACACTTCCCAATCCTCTTACCTTATTCCACTTTATTTTCCAGAGCACTTATAACCATCTATCATCATCATAATTTTCTTGGCTATTATGTTTATTTTCTGTCTTTCTGACTAAAATAAAAGCTGCATTGGGACAAGGATCTTTATTTTGTTTATAGATGATACCAAGTGGCTAGAAGGATGCTTTGGGCATAGTAGGTACTCTATAAATAAGTGTTGGATTAAGTAGCATATCTTGGATTTTAAGTAGTGGAGGTTTCTATGTAAGCAGTGGGCCATGCGCTCTTTCAAGAAAAAGTGCTGTTTCCAACCACTTGCTATGTGTAAGATTGACTTAAAGCCCCAGCAGAAAACAAATAAATAATATCTTTCAGCTAGCTGCTGCAGGCACTATTGACAGCACATAATATTACTTCTTTCTTTGCCTTTTTGTTTTGCACAAAGTCAAAATCTCCCTCTGTGCTGACTTCCACACCAGGCTGATTCGTGAATGGCTGCCGTTTCCCATGGTTTCCTGTTAGTACTCTATGTGCCCCATAGCAGTCCCACTGAAATCTTTGAGGCTGACCTGCTATTGCTCAATACATAGCAGCTGCTTAGGTGTCCTGCTGTCATGCATTCTCTGCACAGTTGCTTCTGTGGAGTTATATTCCAACAAAGGCTGAGCTTGCTCTTCTTACTATGCCATTTAATTTCCAGTAAGGTTTGCTGGTGGATGATGAGATGGCACATGGAACCAGTCATGGGGTGTGTTTTCAGACTCATTCCTTAAAGGCTGTAAGGACACCCTTGAAAATCTGCTAAAGATGGTTTTACATTTTAGAATAATTTTATTACTTTAGCATTTGTATATTATTTCCTCTTGATGCAATTAGAAATGTAATTCATCAGTTAGGCTGTCTTTATATGTGCGGTGTTTTCCCAAAATGCTAACCTCTGGTTTGTTCTTTGTATGTTCGGCAACTTTTAATACTTCAGCTTTCAATTAATTAACAGTCATATGTATGGAGAGCTGTTGCCTGACCACTGAATTGAAAATACATTCTTACTTGCTCTTCTCCATGACCACACCCTACTTAGAACTTATCAATTTTTATGTTTTGCTTTGTTTTGTTTTTTGCGGTACGTGGGCCTCACACTGTTGCGGCCCCTCCCGTTGCGGAGCACAGGCTCCGGACGCGCAGGCTCAGCGGCCATGGCTCACGGGCCCAGCCGCTCCGCGGCATGTGGGGTCTTCCCGGACCGTGGCACAAGCCCGTGTCACCTGCACCGGCAGGTGGACACTCAACCACTGCGCCACCAGGGAAGCCCCTGTATTTTTAAATCGTGTGACCTGCATGCTCTTTGAGGGCATGGGGGGAATCTCTCCTTGGTTTACCACTGTAACTTCGCACCTAGCCCAGAATTTGGATATGATAGGTGATCAAAATAAGTATTTTATAAATAAATGTACGTTTGGCAAAATTAATTTTCACATGCTATTTGAGTAAATTCATATACCCAGGAAATAATTAGTAAAACAAAAGATAACCGCAAGCATCAGATATTGACTCATTCATAACTCTGGTATAGTACACTCTCATTGTTCTTTGAAAGTACTTTACAATCATTTTCTATTTTAAGTACTTACTTAGAACATTGCACTACCTTTAACCTTCAAACACACACAAATACTGAGCATTCTCTAAATATATACTATCATAGTATTATATACATACTTCAATACAATAGTATTGAAGAGACAATATATTAGATATGATGTAATAATAGAAAAGATAACATTATGTTTTTTATAAAATAACTATTGATATTATTTAATTTGTTTAGCTCATTGCATACCTATGCCCAAAGGCAAAACATAAAATATGCAATATTTTAAAGCTACAATTTTTGTTTTCCACTGGAAAGAACCCAAGTATATTATAACAAGCCTCAGAAAAAAACTGTCATATTTATATCTACCTAGCCTACCTAACTAGGAAGGTCAAGTCTGACTCTCCACATATCTCTATAATCAGTATCTACCTTGATTTGAACCAAAATATTTCAGGGTGTTTACTCTAGTGAGAAGTTAATTTCCTAGGGATGCCATAAGTTACTACAAGTTGGGTGGCTTAAAACAACAGAACGTATTCTCTTACAGTTCTGGAGGCTAGAAGCCTAAAATCAAGCTGTTAGCAGGGCCATCCTCCCTCTGAACATTCTAGGAAAGAACCCTTCCTTACCTCTTTGTGGTTTCAGGTCGCTGCTGCCAATCCTTGGCTTGTAGCTGTATCACTCCAATTCTGCCTGTGTCTTCACATGGCCTTCTTACCCGTGCATGTCTTCACATGAACACTTTATAAGGTCACTAGTTCTTGGATTTAGGGCCCATCCTAATCCAATATGACCTCATCTTAACTTAATTAATTACATCTACATAGACCCTATTTCAAAATTAGGTTACATTCAGAAGTTCCAGTATTCATGAATTTTGGGGGGACACTATTCAACCTAGTAGTACCTGCCCTCTTGCCCCCCAAACTCACATCCAACCTATATGCAATATACATTCACTCATCTCAACATTTTCAAAAATCTTAACCCATTCCAGCAGTGACTTTATGTCCAAAATCTCATCTAAATATCATAGAATGAATCTCATGCTCTAAATCAAGTATAGCTGAGAATCTGGATGTGATCTATCCTGGGGCAAAATTCCTCTTCATCTATGTACTTGTGAAACTGAAAAAACAAGTTATATGCTCCCGAAATACAGTGGGGGGACTGGCAAAGAATAAACCTTCCCACTCTCATAAGAAGAAAATGGAAGGAATAAAGGGGTCATTTGTCCCAAGCAAGTCCAGATCCCAGGAGCGCACATTCTGTTAGGTTTCAGGACCTGAGAACACTATTCTGTGGCTTGATGCTCAGTTCTGTAGGCCCATAGGTGCTCTATCAGCCCTACTCTATGTTCCGTTCCTCTTCAGCTCTCCCATCAATCCTGCCCCTTAGTGAAATCCTTCTCATCTTTTAGTCTTAGTTTAACTATTACTTAAATATTCTGAAGTAGATGAGGTCCCTTTGTTATAAATTCTCATATAAACACTTGTCTGTATGGCATTAGGGTTCTGCAAAAGAAACAGAAGTATTAGGAGATATAGATAGGTAGATAGATGATAGATAAAGATAGATATAGGTATCTTGAGTGAGATTTATTATAAAGAATTAGCTCACTTAATATTTGTCCTGCAAACAGATTGTACCTTCTTTATTTTCCCCCTGTGCTATACAATAGGCACTCACCAGCCATCTACTTCATACATAGTAGTGTACATACATTGATCCCAATCTCCCAATCCATCTCACCACCCCTCCCGCCTTGGTGTCCATGCTTTTGTTCTCTACTTCTGTGTCTCTAGTTAACCTTAAGAATGCATTCCATATTACTCAGCTATAAAAAGAAACGAAATTGAGTTATTTTTAGTGAGGTGGATGGACCTAGAGACTGTCGTACAGAGTGAAGTAAGTCAGAAAGAGAAAAACAAATACCGTATGCTAACACATATATATGGAATTAAAAAAAAAAAAAAAAAAAAGAATGGTCCTGAAGAACCTAGGGGCAGGACAGAAATAAAGATGCATACGTAGAGAATGAACTTGAGGACACGGAGAGGGGGAAGGGTAAGCTGGGACGAAGTGAGAGTGGCATGGACATATATACACTACCAAATGTAAAATAGATAGCTAGTGGGAAGCAGCTGCATCGCACAGGGAGATCAGCTCGGTGCTTTGTGACCACCTAGAAGGGTGGGATAGGGAGGGTGGGAGGGAGATGCAAGAGGGAGGAGATATGGGGATATATGTACACGTATAACTGATTCACTTTGTTATACAGCAGAAACTTATGCACCATTGTAAAGCAATTATACTCCAATAAAGATGTTAAAAAAAGAAAAAACAGTCTGTAGTTAAAGCACTGAATAATAGCTAAGTCAATACAGAAATGTAAGGCAAAGAAAAAAAAAAGAATGCATTCCAATATACATTAGGGGCAGATAAATACTGTTTGATTCCACGTATACGAGGTAGCTAGAATAGTCAAATTCATAGAGTCAGAAAGTACATTGGTAGATGCCAGGGGCTGGGTTGCGGGGGTGGGGGGATGAGGAGGGGAAATATGGAGTTAGTGTTTAAAGGGGACAGAGTTTCAGTTTAGGAAGGCGAAAAATTCGGGAAATGGATGATAGTGAGAGTTGCACAACAATGTAAATGTACTTAGTGCCACTGAACTGTATAGTTAAAGATGGTTAAAATAGTATGTTTTAAATTATGTGACTTTTACCACAATAAAAAAAAATTAAAAGAAAAATTAGCTCACATGATTATGGAGGTTGAGAAGTTCCATGATCTGCAACCTGCAAGCTGGAAACCCAGGAAAACCAATGTCGTAAGTTCCAGCCTGAGTCCAAAGACCTGAGAACCAGGAGTGCTGATTGTGTAAATTCTAGTCCAAGGGCAAGAGAAAATCCATCTCTCAGCTCAGTTGTTAGACAGAGAGAGACAGAGAGAGAGAGAATTCAACCCTCCTCCATGTTTCTGTTCTATTCTACCCTCAGTATATTAGGTGATGCCCACCAACATTTGGGAGAGCCATCTGCTTTACTCAGTTCACCAATTCGAAGGCTAATCTCTTCTGGAAACACCCTCACAGACACACACAGAATAATGTTTAACCAGATATCTGGTATCCCTTAGTCCAGTCAATCTGACACAAAAAACAAATCATCATGTGCATCTTTGTTTATCAGCACTTATTACAATTAAATAATTTCTGAAATAAATTTGTTAATATCCATGTCCTCAAATGGATGAAAACTATGAGAATAGAAGCAGTATACATCTTATTTACTGTTCCATCTCCAAAGCATACATCCATGTGTGGCATATACTTGGATATCAAGAAATACTTTTTGAATTAATGAAAAAAAAAAAAACAGATTTGGAATTCTCTCTTAAAATAAAACAACGTGACTTTTCCACCTTGGGAGTTAATGTCATGGACAAAATGCCTGATTCCATATTGAAGTCCCAGAGTCATTAAGAATATTGATGAAGTGAAAACTAACTCTTATGCTTTTAATGATCTCAATATTTGAACGGAACTGGGAACTTTTAAAATTATTAAAATATTTTTGGGGAATTGATTAAAATTATTTTCAACATCTACAGAGTTATAATTGTAATAAACGAAAAATGCAACAAAATCTTCATTGTTTTTTTTTTTTTCTTGCGGTACGCGGGCCTCTCATTGTTGGGGCGTCTCCCGTTGCGGAGCACAGGCTCCGGACGCACAGGCTCAGCGGCCATGGCTTACGGGCCCAGCCGCTCCGCGGCATGTGGGATCCTTCAGGACTGGGGTATGAACCCGCCTCCCCCACATCTGCAGGCGGACTCCCAACCACTGCGCCACCAGGGAAGCCCTTCTTTGCTTTTAAGTAAACGTTCATCTAAGGCTGAATTTTCCAAAACTGGTATCATAGAGAGCAGTATTCCTTTAAGGGTACCTTAGGAAAAATGGGGAATAGACTGGCCGAATAATTTGGGGAAATAATATATTCAATATCCTCCTTCACCTATTGACACTTTCATAAAGTACATTAATGAGGTAACAGCTCTGAGTAGTTCTGTAGAAAAGAAATTTTATTTTTTTTAAAAAAAAAATGCCCCTCCAAAGACTTTCATTTTCATAATCTTTGTAAACATTCTGATACACCTTTATTTCATGGAAGAGTTTGTGAGAAATGTGCAAAGTAAAATGTGGTGTGGTCATTATTGTTTAATTAATTCCTGTTCCCATCTAGAGTAAATTAGGGAAAAAGATGTCATTTCTTTTCAAGAAATAGTATCTGACTTCTTGATATATCCCTTTATTTGCTAAAATTATTATTTTAGGGACATATGTAGTAGAAAAAATTGCTTGATTTTTGACCCAGGTGCAGAGGTCAGGGAGTAAGGAGTATTTTGCTCCTTTGGACATGTGGACATTATGAAGCCTAGTACATTCTAAGTAAAAGTCAGGTCCTAAGAATGAGGACTGGTTGGACACCTGCACTTTTTCTTGCACCCCTCTCCTCCGTGTCAAATTTCCTCTGCCTTAGGTGAAGGTGATACTAGGAAGAAATTACTGTGGGAATGTACATAGGCAATTTCTGTTTCTCATTTCTAACCTTAGAACCTCTCAGGATTTGACGTGAGGGTTTGTTTTGGAACTTGTTGTCATTCAGGATTTTCCAGCCTCATGAGCACTACCAGAAGATACCTAAACATTTAAACTCCTAGGTTGGCCCTCAACTCTATCTCCTGGATACCTTTAATCCCAATGTACTCCAGAGGAGAATAGTCCTGCAAAGAAAGGCACTCTCAAGATCATTTAACAATAATGAAAACAACAAAAAGCGTGGACTCATTTAATATTCATAAAAATCTATGAAATCGGTATTCTTATTATTTCTATTTCACAGAGAAGGAAATTGAGACCTAGAGTTTAAGTCACTTGTCCTAGGTCACACAGTTATTAAGTGAACAGATTTGAACCCAGATCAACTGGCTACTCCTTAGAGCTACTCCTAAATGCTCCACCATAGAGCGCTCAGGTTCACTGAAAACTGTTGCTTTATTGAAGCCAGCTTAGTTCCCACCTAACTGAATTTGAATTTATCTTCATAGTATCAGGACTTAAAAAGTATTGTTTCGTATTTTAGGTGTGTCAATATTGAATTGAGAATTTAAATTCAGTTGTAGCACAGTACATAAATTGGTGAACTTCAATTATTCCTATAAATTTGGATTAAAAACTCTATTTATATGTAAATGTTTATCAAAGACCTCTTTTTTCTTCCAATTCTAAAGATATAACTTTTCTTAAGCAATTAGCATATTCAATATGGGTGATTTAAATATTTTCTTTATGTTTCTTTCACACTTTAAATTTATCTTTTTTTATGTTGTCACTTGATCTCTATGATTGTTTTTATATTACTGTTCTGATTGGTTATAAACAATTGGTTTGATTAAAATGTGTATCATTAAAAGTAACTCAACTAAAAAATAAGATTAGACTGGAAGAAAATTTAGCAATGAAAAAATCAGTCATTTGCCAAATATGAAATAACATTCTCAAAACCCATTTTAATGTATTCTAGTACATTTTTCTTCAGAACAGAGATTCACTTATCCAACCTTGAAAGCGCCTTTGGAAAACAATGGCGTTTAAAAAGATTTAAAATAGCAGTTCATTTAAAAAAATGAAAATGTCTAATGTCTCCTACCATTCCTTCTCATCTTCTGCCTGGGTGCATTTTTTTTCTCAGAGAGCATAAGAAAGTTTTCAGAGTATAAGGAAACTGGATGAAAAGAAATCAGAATTCCTAAGGCAGAGATAGAAATTAAATGAAATAAAACATGTAACAAAAGGTGAGTAGTAACTAAACAGAATAGTGGGTGAAGTAAGCTTATCTTGCCAAAGAATATATTATAAAAGTTATAGTAGATGATAAGACCTTCAAGAAATTTCAGATGATGAGCATCATTGTAATTTTCTTAACTACATTTATTTTTTTTAATAGATCTTTATTGGAGTATAATGGCTTCACAGTACTGTGTTAGTTTCTGTTGTACACCAGAATGAATCAGCCATAGGCATACATATATCCCCATATCCCCTCCCTCTTCAGCCTCCCTCCCATCCTCCCTACTCACCCTTCTAGGTCACTACAAAGCACCGAGCTGATCTCCCTGTACTATGCTGCTGCTTCCCACTAGCTAATTTACATTCAGTAGTGTATTTGTGTGATGCTACTCTCACTTTGCCCCAGCTTCCCCCTCCCACCCCGTGTCCTCAGGTCCATTCTCTGTGTCTGCATCTTTATTCCTGCCCTGCAACTAGGTTACTACATTTTAAAAAGATGTCAGTGTACTTGAATTAGAAGTGAATAAAGGTTGACTCAAAGCATATCATTAATTATCCTTGGCTGTTTTACCCTGTGGCTAATTCAGATGTTACTCAGGCAAAGGAGGATTGATTGATTTAGTCTGGAATCCTATTCTCATTAAAAAAAGGCTTCAGCACCACTGACTGACACTTACAAGTCAGCCCTGCTGTTCTCCTTGGAAGCCTGAAACAAAATAGCAAAGAAAGGATGTTTCTAAATGAGCACTGAAAGTCCTCCATGTTGGAGGAAGGTATATTAAAAAGAAAGGCTTGGAAAGGAGATATTGCTGTTTAAGCCAATTAAGTTTTTAAAAATAGCTTTACCAGTGTTGTCCTGGTATGTCCAAACAACACAAAATCTCTCATTGGTTTATTTCTATTTGAACTTTGACTTATTTTCAAATTTGTTTTAAAAAACTGCAAAAAAATAAAATAAAATAAAATCTGAGAATAAATGGGGACCAAGCAAAGGCTTAAAGTTTTATAATAGAAAGCTAACAGTTTCTGCGATGATCCTGAGTTTGAGAAAAGAAAAGCAATAAACCGATATGATAACATTTTGTTTTAAAACAGTGTGATTCCAGTAGGCTACAAGCACGTTTTGTTAGTAAGTTTAACTGGTTCGAAGAAGCTCTCTTTGTTACTGGCTTATTTCACATTGGCCTTCAATAAAGTTCCTGCCAAATGTTTACAATAATGGAAAATATATGCAAAGTTCCTAATAGCTAGGATGTGCTTTCTGATGTAGGTTAAGAAAAATTATGAACTTAATTATTTGTGGTAGGTTAATGTAACTTCATCCATTTTTCCAAAGGATGCATTTAAATGCCAAAAGAAACAGTTCACTTGCCTCAAGCCACACAAGTCAGTAGCTGAGCAGTGCTTGAGAGGGATTAAAATTCACAACTTCTGACACCTAGTCCACTAGGCCACACCAGCTTCAAAACTGACCCCAGAAGATCAACTTTCTTTTTTATGAAAACACGTGTTTCCTAATGCTATTGCTGCTGAAAGATATGTCTGTTCATATGGCTAATCTTCATTACTTAGAAAGAAATAATAAGAAGGGATCACTCATCTTCAAGTTCACTGCATTCTCAAAAATTTAAAGTGATACTTCACGTTTTTAAAAACTCCAAATTTGATTTTCCCTTTAAAAAAATTTCTTAACCTCTGTGGTCTACCTGGATTTTCATGTTTCTGTTTTTATTATTTTTGAGCCATCAGAATTTTATTACATAATCAATGTGTTTGAAAGTAAGGAAATTGAATGTATTTTCAGGATTGTAGACGATTAGACATTATAAATTATGTTGATGACACATTAAAAGAGAGAGCCTCACTGTGCTGTATTTAAAAAAAAAAAATTCTGGTCTATAACTTTAGCACTTTAGCTCTAGCAGTAAATCAGCTGAGCTGAAAATTTATAATGTTCTTTGAGGAAGGTGAAATTTATTATTAGCTTTTATATACTCCATTATTTTCCCAAAGTGCCATAAAATAATTTTACAAGTTATTCTTTGCAGCCTTCCTGTGTTGTGGTGAATGATATAATTTTTCTTATTTACAAGTTAGAGGAAAAAAACAACCTGAGGTCAAAGCAAGGTTTTCTATCTTATATAAGATCACAGGATAAACCTGTGAGCATTAGTTAGAATTGAAAAAATAACACAGTTTTATGACACGATTGTTTCTACATTCCTACTCTTTTAAACATCACAATCTAATGGAAATATTACTTCTGTAACTCTATTGCCCAATAATAAGATCTTTCAAGTAATTAGTGTTCATTGTGTGCCAGACACAGTTTTATGTGATAACTTAATCTTCAAAGCAATCCTATGAAGATTTATTTTTTACATTTTACAGAATGAGGCACAGAGAAGTTAAATGATATTCCTGCACCCAAGAAGGAGCATAGAGCTGTGGTTCTCAAAGTGTGAACCCCAGAGCAGCAACAGCGTCACTGGGAGTATGTAGAAATGCAGATCCTTGGGTCCTCCTCCAGACCAGCTGACAATATGTGCTTAACAGGTTAATTTTGAAGTAAGCTGTAATCTGAGAACCACTGGTTTAGAACACAGATTCTAGAGGTAGACTACCTGCTTCTGAGTGACAAGATTTTCGATTATGAGTTGTGTGGCTTGAAGTCACTGGTGTCTCAGGGCCTGAGTTGGGTTATCTTTAGAATGTGAGTGATAATAAAAGTACCTCTTTGAGGAGACTGTCAAGAGCGCTAAAAGTGTATGTATTACAGATTTCAGGCGGCTAATTTTTCTTCTGTGAATACAAATTTAAAACTTAATTTTAGTATCCATGGGATCAGAATTAATTTTTACATGAGGATCTAGCAATATTCTATATTAAAGTATTCTGCATGCTCTCTGACAGCAAATGGTTAGTGACTGAGATCTCATATTATTATTGTTGTTGTTAGTAGTACTATTATGAATCATTGTCATTGCTAGCCATTATTTGACTTGTAGAAGACTGGGTTATTGGTTTACCTTTGACCTTAAGCTCAGGAATCCATTTCCGCCCCCTTTTGACTGGATTTCTGACCACTGCCTTCTTATTTGTGCCTGTCTGTCTTTAGCCAGCTGTTGGTCCACCTGTTCTTTATGACTAAGAGAGTTAGCCATGGGGACAGCTTCTTCTGATCTACAGCCAGCCTGACCCTCCCTTCTTTCTTATTTCCATAAGAAAAGATGCAATAGTGTGTTGAATCTTGTAGCTTGAGCAAGAATTCAGTCCACCATAACCATTTTAAATGTGTGTCCCCTCTTATTTAGTACCTTTCTTTTAGTCGAAGTCAATAAGTGTTATACTTAAGCACATACATGTTATCAAATTTTGTCTGTGCCTCATGGTTGTAATTTTTTGAATAAGTTCAATGTCAACTTTCAAATATAACTTGCTACAAAATTTCCCTTATACATCATTTTTCTCTTTTCCTATTTCTTTCTGATAAAAAAATTGTGCTTTGATTAAAAACAAATAGCCATACAAAAAACCATGCTTCTTCCCCATAATATTTCCCAAGTTGTAACAATAATGCTTTTTAAAAATTAACCAAGTAGGAAAACTTATATTTTCTTCCCTTCTATATATTTGTAACTTTTATGTACACAAAATATAGATTATCCCCATCATTTATTACTTTCTGATAATATTATGATATTCCCTGCTTCAGCACTGAGACAAAAAATTGTCTATTCTTATTCATCAAGGAACATTAAGCCGAATAATATTGAGGAAAGGACATCTTTAAATATTCAGTTACTCTCACCTTTTGTATCTCCTGAAAGGCACAAGTTAAGAAAAACAAAACAGCTTAGAAATAGCAATCTAGCATAATGTTTTTAAATACTCCAAAGTAAGGTTATTTTTCTGCAGCATATAATAAAGTTGGGTATATTTCTGATTAGTGTTCAGAATAAACTTAAAAAAATTTTTTTATGGCTGAAATTCCATAAAGTTAGATTTCACATGGGGAAGTCAACTGTCCTGCATGAGCTTGACCTTCTCTGGTCTTCAGTATTCTTGGACATGATTATCTCTAAGATGCTTAGATCTCTGAATTTATGTCCAAGGAAAAGAAGGAGGAGAAGGAAAAAGAAGAAAGAAAGAAGAAAGAAAAACTGACCAGAAATATAAGGAAAGCAAATGCTGTCAAATGAGTCAGTTTACATTTACTACTATAAAGTTACATTACCAATTTTTGGCTAGTATCTTTAAAAATAAAATGTTTTAAATTATAACTTTAACTTAAAATTTCAATTCAAAAAGTCCATAAGTCATATAATTTAGCTATATTCCACGCATCTGTGGTTGTATTGATAGATTGCACAAAAATTATATCAGCATTTAAACTAAAACCCTATCTTTTACAAATAATGTAAAAGTTCAGAAGTGTAAAAGTGTCTTTGAACTTTGCTTTGCTGCAAATGTCAAGGAATTAGTCCATTAATACTTGTTAGAAAATGGAACTAAGTTATATGCTATGCCAGAAATTTAAATATCCATGTGTGTTTGCAGTGAGACAAAGAGCAGTGTTCAGCGGAATCATCTCATTTTTTCTAGTTGTGTGAGAGAATTGCTTGTTAAATACCTTAAAATCATTCCTGTTTAGTATAGTTTTGAATTTTTTACTTGATCCATATTTATATTTACTCTTTTCCTCTTTGTCCACATTCATATTCAAAATCTATCATGTTTAAAAGTAACCATGTAACTCATAAAAAGGTGGAATAGTATAAGGAGAATGAAGGGTATTATTTTTCACAATTTGGTAACATAAAGAGGTTTTAAAGTAAACATGTAAAGCTGGGAGTTCTTTTATGGAATTAGTGTTCTCTGACAGTTAATATAAAAGACTTAAGAAACCACATGTCTTTGGCCTGAAATAAATTCTGGCTTTATTATTTATTATAAAATTATAATCTTCATCAATGGTTGTGTTCACTAGTGGAAATGAATGTTTTCCTTATCTAAGTAAGTAGTTTATTAGTCCAAAAGTACATCTGTTATCGTTGGAAGATAAATTTTCATCTTATTCAAGTAACTTCTGTGTGTTGAGCCAAAAGATTTGATTTCTTATTCCACTCCTTTAGCACCACCTACGTTCTCTTTATCTCTCTAAGCCTCACTTTGTTTATGTGTTAATTGAAAATAGAAATGTGCTTATAAATACTTAACATGGAGATACAAATGAGATGAAGTAATAGCCTTAAAAGGCTATAAGAATGGAATTTCCTCTCAACTGTCCATTTCTGCATTCCTCCTATTTATTTTATATCTGTTGTTGCTTATACCTTAGATAAAATCTTATATTGACAGAACAGTAGCCACCTTCTTTCTTTTTGCCCATTTCCTTCAGCCTTATTTGTAAAATCTAACTTAGAAGAGAGCTTTCAATAAATACAATCCATGTGAATGAATGCTTTTCAAGTGGAAATTGAAGAGGCAAAAAATATGAGTGAAAATAGTTGTAGTACACATAGTTGGTTCTCACTACTCTTGGTAGTTATGTTCTATAATATGAATATAAGTGTAGACTCTTGCGAGCATCAGTTGATCAATACATAAACCTTCTTTTGTAATACCATATTTAATATATATTGTTTTTGTTTTTGCGGTATGCGGGCCTCTCACTGTTGTGGCCTCCCGTTGCGGGGAGCACTGGCTCCGGATGCGCAGGCTCAGCGGCCATGGCTCACGGGCCCAGCAGCTCCGCGGCATGTGGGATCCTCCTGGACCAGGGCACGAACCCGTGTCCCCTGCATCAGCAGGCGGATGCTCAACCGCTGCGCCACCAGGGAAGCCCCTAATATATATTGTTGATTCATTAGCACTAAACTCAAGGCCAACAGCACTATAACTCAAGTCTGGGGAAGATTTTTGAAGTCATGTATTTTCTCTGTAAGGCACATTACAGCCTTCTTGAGTTTAAAACATTAGGCAACACTTCAGCACTATGCCTTGAGGCCATTTAAAATAGTGAACTCACCAATATAAAGCATAAAAATGTGGCAATAAATAGACCACAAAAAGGACATTTGTTTACAGTATGAGACCTGAAACAAGAAGGCAGAATCCGCCTTGTTTGACCTCCGCTGGGAATTGTACATGTCGTGCAGCAATTTTTTTGTCCCTCTTTCCTTCCCCCAGATGACCAGGGACTGGCCACAGGTATTGACATTGGAATCACAAATAAATTTTAGTGTGTAGACAAATTCACAAATACAGAATCCACAAGTAATGAGGATCAACTTCATTTGTTATATCCTATTTATACACCACTCTCTCATTTTGTCCAAGCCTCATAATAGTTCTTTTTCCCCTTTTTGGCATGTTTTAAATTTATTTACTTTTTAAACTTGAAGAAAATAAATCATTCCTTCTCTGAAAGGTTAGTGCTCTAGTATTTTGTTCTATTTTAGCATTCTTTAGTACTTTATTAATATGACAGATACTCAGATGCTAACTAATTGAAATAAATGATTTGTAAGCAACTTGCAAGTATATTTAGAGAGGAGAAAAATTAGGGCAAGTGATTTAAATAAAAACATCAGACTCTTGTTTAATGATCTGTATTAAATTCTAACATTTTCTAATGAGTAAGGAGTAATATCCTAATCTGAATGCCATAGATTTCCATGAAGTAATAGAGAACAGAAAAACATGACTGTAAGATGTATCACTTGTGTCATAATTAAAATAACTTATCTAGAGGTAAAAATCAATACCTTTGATAGAGCCATCATTTTGATATAGTGAATTGAATGCGTGCCTTGTACCCCTTCATGTCACAGTTTTCCACACTCCTGAAGACTGAACAGTGATTTTGGATGGTAACCAGGGAGGTGGGATAAGGTAGCTTAACCAAGAAAATTTAAGGAGAACTGAAGCCAATCACATAATCCTCACCAAGCCACTCTTCTCAGTACAAACAGTAAATGAGAGGATTGCCATCTTTCCTGTACATATACATCTATCAGATTTCATGCTCCCGCTTCACTAGGTTGATATGTATGGCAGTTACTGCACATTTATAATTCTTTTTGAATTCTTCCAACCTTCTGTTCAGCAGACATTAATACTTCCAGAATTTTACTAATGATGAAACTAAAGCTGAGTGGTTATGACTTGTTCAAATCAAACAGCTAGTAAGTAGTTTAATTAAAATTGAAGTTAAAGTTGGAGAGACTCGTCCATAATTTCCCCACTACATCTGGTGTTATGTATATCAAACCAAAATTCCTACTATTGTGTATGCTATAAGATAGTCCTTGGGGGAGCAATGTCAGTTCTACACACTCCTTTCCCTGGAGATTCGTTTTCTTCAAAAATCACTGAAAGCTCCTAAAATCAAGAAGACATGACAGAAGAAAGAAAAATCCACCAGAACTGTGATAGTTGTAAGATAAGACATCCTCATGATAGAGGAAAATGGATTTCCCTTTACAACTATACATTCCCTAAACCTTCACAGTGTATAGCTGGGAAAATGCACATTTGTAGTCATACTAATAAAATTCTTAACTTGTGAGAGTGCTATGCCTTCATTTGTGAAAAGTGAGAATTAAGATACCTCTCTTGGATGCTAAGAGGTTCAAATGAGATTTAAGTGAAAGTGCCTTTCAAAACATACCTAACTCACTTATAAATGTGCTCACTCCCATCAACTTGCTTCTCCAACCTTGAGTTTTCTCAGTAATACATTAAAATGCTTCAATCTTTTCCACAATTGATAGCTAACAGGGTATAATATACAGTTTGTGAGATTTTATGTAGAGCTCTTCATGTTTGGTTTAAGTATTCCAAACCCGTATCATGGAAAAAACTTAGTTTCTTTTATTTCTTAAATAAATATGTATTGAGGACGTATGAAAAGCAATGATTTTTCTGAGAACTAGTACTGTAATAACAAGTAAAGCAAAGTATCTTCCTTCAGTAAAAGGGAATACAATGCAATGCAATACAGTATGTATTCTGCATAACCCTGGAAACAGATATAGTTGATCAAGTTTTGGAGGGTTGCAGAAGGTAATGTGCAAACTGAACCCTGTGGGATGAGTAGCAGTCAGTGAGCACAGGACTGGGGAGAAAAAGCAAAGGGAAAAATTTTCAAAGAGACCACAAGGCAAGAAAAACAGCAGTGCCTGCATTTTTAAAATAGATGCTCTCGAGGATATGCATCTTCTATAAATGTCCATGCTCTTAAATTGTACATAGGTAATTTCTACTTCAGAACATATTCTGACTGATTTATCGGCATCACAGAATGCCATCCATAAAAATATGTCAACCTTTTAAAGAATAAGGGATAGTATGAAAAGGCTCATAACACATTCTCTTAATCCCTTCCCCCTCAGACAGGATATCTTTAGAGCATTGCATTGTACAGAGTGAGGATGTCTCTGCCTGGGTGCTTAAATTATTGATTAAACCTGTCACTAGCAAATTCTTTAAACTGGATACATGTTGATTGAGTAGGAAGGAATATTTAAATGGATGCCTGACTGTGAAGAGAATGGTTTTGTAAATTTCTTTACAGTGCTCCTAATTAAAGTTCTGATAATACAGTATTGTGAGATAACTTGTTCTCTTCTATTTTTAATGTGGCAATTTTAAAATGTGCATATAAATTAAAAACACAGGAGTCAAAAGCAGCAGAGATTGATAACAGTTCTTCCCTTACCTCTTAGATGTTGTTTGGGGAAGAAAATATGAAATAGGTTTGATTGAGAGAGAAAGTTTTACCAGGCTTTCTATATTCAGGAGAAAGATTTATGATTCTAATCTGAATAGCCCTCTTAGGAAGTCTAGGTTCCCACCAAACACAGGAAATGATGTATTTTTCTACAGCACTAAAGGACACATTATGTATTAAAGAGGATATCTGAAAGTCAGTCTGTTTTGAAGCTATCCAGCTGCAGTCTTAAATAGACCATAGCAACTTTTATACTCTTCAAGTGGTATTAAGGATCAATATAACAGTTTTCAACAAGTAGATCCCTTCTAAGATATCATCTTATAAAGCTCATGATTAATTGCATAGATACTCATATGAAACAGCATTGCCTATCCCATCCCCCCAAAAAAACACACTAGATACATGCAAAGTAATGAAAACATCAGAGGCCATGCTATCTCTCTGTATGCTACTGTACTATCAATTTTCATGTCTTGAGACTATTCTAATATCAAAGCGTACTTTTTCTCTGAAAACTTTTATTTTTTTCTCCAAATAGATGGTTCTCTTATCTGAATTCAAGCAATGATGATGATGATGATGATAAAACATACTAATTCTGAATTTTATGTGGAATTATTACATGCACATATAACGAAGTAGTGATATCTAAAATCCCACCATAATGTAACTGTATAAAAAATCCTTTAAGCTTTTGAATATATTTCTAGTCAACAATACAATAGATCTTTCATGCATTGAAAATGTTTCATTATATGAATATGTGAAAATTAAGAATCTGAATTGGCATGAACATCTAAAGAACAAAACAAAAATAAGTTTACACCACAAAACTTTAGCTGAGAACTAGATGGCAATGGTAGAGCTGTTCTAGGCCACTGAAAACATGATGCTTTTACACAAAGTATTTTACTTATGCATTTCAAGACATGTTACTATAAGAATAACACACCCTGGAGAGCTTTTATTTCATGGGTTTATAGTTCAAACTCTAAACCACCCAGTTTAATAGGAAAAATGATCCTAGAATATTCTATTTGTTATCATAATATGATGCCCTGGTGTTTTGTTGCTCTCTCTCCAAAGATTTCCTGAAACTTTGTCAGTGACTATTCATGTTCCCATTTATGTAAATTCCCTATGTATTAGCTAATACAATTTAAGCCATTGATTCTTTTTCCTCCTTTAAAAAAATCTTTTACACAATGATTCTCTATCAGAATCTCCTTGGATGGTGAAAATGGTTTCAGTGGGGTGTTTAACTGTCTTCTCACGTCACAGTCAGGAGGTTGGCTGTAGCTGCCTTTCCAAGAAAGGGTCATGAGGGTTCTCTAAAATATATTTTATTTTTTGACAAAGATCTTTACTTTTACAAGCTTTACGATGGGTTTATACTTTTTACAAGATGCCTTTCTCAAACATGCACAATTCCCCAGCAGTCTTTTAAAATCGAGTCAAAACACTTTTCTTTTGGAGGAGTTTTACCCCAAAGGCTAGTATGTTATACATATTTCCTGCTTGACTTTTCATTTTAAAAGATTTATTCTTAATCCCAGGCATATTGGGACATTATTCAGACAGGGTATCAAGTTTGCTCGGCCTCAGTGGCATAGTGGCAGCCTGCATATTGCCGCAAGAGTAGCTGGAAACAGGTCTCTGCCCTGTAGGTGGTTAGAGTCAGAGAAGCTTGGCTTTGCCAGGTGGGAAATCAAACTGTCAGGAAGAGCCCTGGAAACATGATTAGTTTACTAACTTCATTTAAGGAAAACGTTTGCAACACCATGTTCCCTCTGCTCGTGGAGTCTGCCGTTGCTAAACAATCCAGTGTTTCATATGGGCTCAGTGGAATGCCATGTGCACACCCAGCAGGAGGACCTTCCAGGCTTGTGGGCTTCCTCTGCCTTGTGATCTTGTGGACTTCTTGTGCAAAGCCCTATTTTTGTGACCCCTTCTCTGCCCTCTCGCTCAATAACCCACCACAACGAATACACCAATCAGGAATAAAGTGAAAGAGAGGTCGCTCTACTATTTTCAGATCTTAATAAATCTTATTAAAGATTTGCTTATATAAATTATCAGCTTCTCTGGTAGAGCATTTCTAATGACTAGGCTCTATGCCTCAGAGGTTTGCCTTAATTTCCCAGAAGAAATGCTCTAAAATGAGTGCAAATTAACTTTTAGAAAGAAGATAGATTTCATTCCTCTTAAGTGCCTCGGGCTGGGGGAGGGGTGAGGCTGAGCTCACATTAAATGTGTTTAGAACTGCATCCTTAACTTGAGGATTCTTAAATATGCATTTGACTTGCTTGGTGGTAGTTTAAACTGTGGAAAATTTGAACCAAATGTGTATACCGTGGGGTTGTTTTTCCCCAGATTTTTAAATAGCAGACTAAGTATCATTTAAATTCCAGGAGTAGCCTTTTATTTTAAATTTAAAATTGTTTTCTGCAAGTAAACAGCTATGGCAAAGGAACTAAAAAGATTATTTCTTATTAGTGTGTGCACATACTCACAAAAGCCCATTCAGGTAGGAAGAAATATGTTCTCTTGTCCTAAGTAATGAGTTTTAAAAACGAGTTCTTTTTTATTAATGAAATTTACTCTGTTTACCAAAAGAGTTAGAGAAAAGGTCAGTAACAAGAAGTTGTACTACACTTTAATATTTATAGTTATTGATTGTATTCATATAGCTCACGCTGTCTATGGCTAATTAATTTTTATACTTTCTTTTATGTATAGCTGTCTTTTGATTACTGGCTTAGACATGTGTTTAATAAGTGTTCAAAATAAATGGTACCAAAATTTCAAAGATATTATTCAGTTTGTTTAAAATTCAGTGAAGTGTGCTAGTGTGTAAGCTGATTTTTAATGTAAGACTTTGACTAACTGACTTTTTTTTCAACAACTGTTCCGTAATAAGGCCATCTGTCACAATAATGGGTCCTACAGTACTTATCTGGTATGATCCTAAAGTAAGGGTAGGACAACTATGTTATATATTTGATTACTAATTTGTCTTCTTGTTAATTGTTGATTACAGTCTTCTTTGTTAAGTAGTCAATGGTCATAAAAAATAGTAACTGGGGCTTCCCTGGTGGCGCAGTGCTTGAGAGTCCGCCTGCCGTTGCGGGAGACGCGGGTTCGTGCCCCGTTTCGGGAGGATCCCGCGTGCCGCGGAGCGGCTGGGCCCGTGAGCCGTGGCCGCTGGGCCTGCGCGTCCGGAGCCTGTGCTCCGCAAATGGGAGAGGCCGCGACAGTGAGAGGCCCGCATAACGCAAGAAAAAAAAAAAAAAAAATAGTAACTGAACCCTCAGTATTATTATATACTTCATTGGGAAAAAACACTTTAGTCTAAATATGGTATGAAAAGAGACATTTACTTCAGTAACAAGAAATGATCTCTACTAAACTTGTTAAACCATAGTATCTGACAGTGTTCTAATGTCACCCTAACACTTGAACTGTCTTTTCATTCATCCCACTTATAAACTCAGAAAAAAAAATATAAAATTATTAACTACAGTGTTTAAACATTCCTTCTTGTGTATGCACCTATGTGGGTGTGTGTGTGTTTGTGTGCGTGCGACGGGAAGCACAGAATTAAATACTACATCATTACAGCCATATATAAAATTGAGGTAATGGCATTTACTTCCTGAACATATCAGTGGGTTTACAGAGTAATGCTCATGTTTCATAATGACTTTTAACTACTATTTCATAGAAAATACTGATATTCCAGGTAGGAAGCTAGATAGACTTTTAAACAGGACCTAAGGAATAAGTGGTTATAGGCAGTCCACCTACAATTCTGTGGTTCTGCTATAGAGACAGCATCTCAGGGTTAATAGTAATCAATACAAAGGCTCCAGAGGATTGAAAAGAAAAATGGGGCTGGAGTTGGGGAAGGGGTGGCGTTGTCACCGTATCTCTCTCTTGTACAGCTTATACAAATCAAAACACTTGAGTAGTGACAAGTGATGTTTCTATTCTCATCAATCAGTACTGAGTGAACTATTCTGGGGGGGGGGGTGATTGCTTTTCAGAGAGTCAAGCATGGTATAATCGGGTTTCAGGTGAACTAAGCAATGCAACAATATAGTTATAAGATATGGTTTTGTTACACAAAGGCATCTGCATTGTATTTATGTGTGTCTTACCTCTGTACACAGCCATAAAATATATAGGGGATATACCACTTAGTAATAAGTATGATGCAATCATATGTATTATATAAAACATACTAACATTACTGTCTTCACTATTGTTCTCTAACTATGAATAGGGTGGATTTTGAGTTATTTTCCCAAAAGTGGGAATAGCTGTATCCTCCACATAATTATGATTCTTGTGATTGGACTTGTATATATACATATATTTTATATATATATATATATATTATATGTATTTATATATTATATATTTTATTTTATTTTATTATTATTTTTTTTGCGGTACGCGGGCCTCTCACTGTTGTGGCCTCTCCCGTTGTGGAGCACAGGCTCTGGACGCACAGGCTTAGCGGCCATAGCTCACGGGCCCAGCTGCTCCGCGGCATGTGGGATCTTCCCAGACCAGGGCACGAACCCGTGTCCCCTGCATCGCCAGGCAGACTCTCAACCACTGCACCACCAGGGAAGCCCTATACTATATAGTTTTACATTGAAGTATAGTTGATTTACAATGTTGTCTTATTTCTGCTGTACAGCAAAGTGATTCAGTTATACATACATATACATTCTTTTTTATATTCTTTTCCATTATGGTTTATCGCAGGATATTGAATATAGTTCTCTATGCTATACAGTAGGACCTCGGTGGTTATACATCCTCTATGTAACAGCTGACATCTGCTAACTCCAACCTCCCACTCCATCCCTTTCCCACCTTCCTTCCCCCTTGGTAACCATAAGTCTGCTCTCTATGTCTGTGAGTCTGTTTCTGTTTCGTAAATAAGTTCATTTGTGCCATATTTTAGATTCCACATATAAGTGATATCTTATGGTATTTGTCTTTCTCTTTCTGATTTACTTCACTTAGTATGATAATCCCTAGTCCATCCATATTGCTGCAAATGGCATTATTTCACTCTTTTTTATGGCTGAATAATATCCCATTTCTATATGTACCACATCTCCTTTATCCATTCCTCTGTCGATGGGCATTTGGGTTGCTTCCATGTCCTGGCTACTGTAAATAATGCTGCTATGAACATAGGGGTACATGTATCTTTTTGAATATAGTTTTGTCTGGATATATAGCCAGGAGTGGGATTGCTGGATCATACTGTAATTCTATTTTTTGTTTTTTGAGGAACCTCCATACTGTTTTCCACAGTGGCTGCACCAACTTACATTCCCATGAACAGTGCAGGAGGGTTCTCTTTTCTCCACACCCCCTTCAACATTTGATATCTGTAGACTTTTTAATGGTGGCCATTCTGATCAGTGCAAGGTGGTACCTCACTGTAGTTTTGATTTGCATTTCTCTAATAATTAGTGATGTTGAGCATCTTTTCATGTGCCTATTGGCCATCTGTATGTCTTCTTTGGAGAAATGTCTATTTAGGTCTTCTGTTCATTTTTCGACTGGGTTGTTTGTTTTTTTGTTGTTGAGTTTTATAATTTTTTTTTGTTTATGTTTTTGTTTTTTGCGGTACGCGGGCTTCTCACTGTTGTGGCCTCTCCCGCTGCGGAACACAGGCTCTGGACGCGCAGGCTCAGTGGCCATGGCTCACAGGCCTAGCTGCTCCACGGCATGTGGGATCTTCCCGGACCGGGGCACGAACTCGTGTCCCCTGCATCGGCAGGAGGACTCTCAACCACTGCGCCACCAGGGAAGCCCGGTTTTTGAGTTTTATAAGCTGTTTGTATATTTTGGAAATTAAGCCCTTGTCAGTCGCATCATTTGCAAATATTTTCTCCCATTCTGTAGGTTGTCTTTTCATTTTGTTTATGGTTTCCTTTGCTGTGTAAAAGCTTGTAAGTTTGATTAGGTCCTTTTTGTTTATTTTTGTTTTTATTTCTATTGCTTTGGGAAACCTATAACAATATTGGTACGATTTATGTCAGAGGATGTTTTGCTTATGATCTCTTCTAGGAGTTTTATGGTGTCATGTCTTAAGTTTAAGTCTTTGAGTCACTTTGAGTTTATTTTTGTGTATGGTGTGAGGGTGTGTTCTAACTTCATTGATTTACATGTCACTGCCTAGCTTTCCCAACACCACTTGCTGAAGAGACTGTCTTTTTCCCACTGTATATTCTTGCCTCCTCTGTTGAAGATTAATTGACCATAGGTGTATGGGTTTTATTCTATTCCATTGATCCATATGTCTGTTTTTGTGTCAATACCATGTCGTTTGGTTACTGTAGCTTTGTAGTATTGTCTGAGGTCTGGGAGGGTTAGGTCTGCTTTGCTATTTTCCTGAGGATTGCTTTGGCAATTCTGGGTTTTTATGGCTCCATATAAATCTTAGGATTATTTGTTCTAGTTCTGTGAAAAATGTCATGGGTAATTTGATAGGGATAGCATTATATCTGTAGATTGCTTTGGGTAGTATGGCCATTTTAACAATATTAATTCTTCCAATCCAAAAGCATGGGATATCTTTCTATTTCTTTAATCATCTTCCATTTCCTTTATTAACGTTTTATAGTTCTCAGCACATAAGTCTTTCACCTCCTTGCTCAGGCTTATTCCTGTTTTTTTTTTTTTTTGGTGCTATTTTAAAAGATATTGTTTTTTACATTCTCTTTCTGTTATTTAATTGTTAGTGTAAAGAAATGCAACAGATTTCAGTATGTTAATCTTGTATCCTACTACCTTGCTGAATTCATTTATCAGTTCTAGTAGTTTTTGTGTGGAGTCTCTAGGATTTTTCTATATATAGTATCATGTCATCTGCATATAATGACTAATTTACCTCTTCCCTTCCAATTTGGATATGTTTATTTCTTTTTCTTATCTGGTTCCTGTGGCTAGGACTTCCAATACTGTGTTGAATAGAGGTGGTGAGAGTGGGCATCCTTGTCTTATTCCAGATTTTAGCAAGAAGACTTTCAGCTTTTCACCATTGAGTATTATATTGGCTGTCGGTTTGTCATAAATAGCTTTTATTATGTTGAGATATGTTCCCTCTATACCCACTTTGGTAAGAGTTTTTATCATGAATCGATATCGAATTTTGTCAAATGCTTTTCCTGCTTCTATTGAGATAATAATGTGGTTTCTATCTTCTCTTTTGTTGATGTGGTATATCACATTGACTGATTTGCATATGTTGAACCATATTTATGAACTTGGGATGAATCCCACTTGGTCATGGTGTATGATCTTTTTTATGTATTGTTGGATTCGGTTTGATAATATTTCGTTGAGAATTTTTGCATCTATATTCATCAAAGATATTGGCCTGTAATTTTCTTTTTTGGTGGTATCTTTGTCTGGTTTTGGTTTCAGAGTGATGGTGGCTTCATAGAAAGTCTTTGGGAGTGTTCCTTCCTCTTCAATCTTTTGGAAGAGTTTGAAAAGGATTGACAAAAGTTCTCCTTTGTATGTTTGGTAGAATTTGCCTGTGAAGCCATCTAGTCCTGAACTTTTGTTTGTAGGGAGTTTTTAAATTACAAATTCTATTTCACTTCTAGTGATCGGTCTGTTCAAATTATCAGTTTCTTCTTGATTCAGTTTTGGTGGGCTCTAAGTTTCTAGACACTTGTCCATTTCTTCTAGGTTGTTGAATTTGTTGGCATATAATTATTCATAGTATTCTTTAATGGGTTTTGTATTTCTGCGGTATCAGTTGTTTCTCCTTTTTTCATTTCTTATTTTGTTTATTTGGGTCTGTCTCTTTTCTTCTTGGTGAGCCTGGTCATAGGTGTGTCAATTTTGATTACCCTTTCAAAGAACCAGGTCTTGGTTTTATTGATTTTTTCTATTGCTTTTTAAATCTCTATTTTATTTATTTACTGGACCTGTATATTTTACTTAGAAGATTAGCTCATGGTAATAATAGATATTATTTATTAAATATTCTCCATGGTGTTCACATATCTGTGAAGGTCCATTCATGCAGTCTTTTACTCAGCACAGTTTTATTGAACATCTACTCTGGACTAGACATACCTCTAGGGTCACATACCATGGTGAGTAAATATAGATCCTGTCTTGGCTTCTCTGGCATTTTCAGTCTTTGACCTAAAAACAAAACTGGAATAAAGATTTAGTCAAAATTGTGATGTTGGTTATAATAACCTATTCTCAAACGTCACTGATAAGTGACATTTAAGCTTATATCCTTCAAAAATTTACTGAACACTTACTACAAGCAGACACTTTAATGGATGTTGGGGAAACAGCAGGAACACAGATATGTAGCCTTTAATATAGAAGTTATCTATTATTCTTCTTGTTGATTAATCATAAGCCATAAACACCTTTTCTTGTGGTAGATCTGTAAAAGCATAGGTTATCTACCATGTATCTTTCATTCAAAGCTTCTTTTCCTGCCTTTTATCTTTCTCAGCTCCATCCCCTTCCTACACAATGGGGAAGCAATGTTCAATTTATTCATATTCAAGGGAATTGATAGATCATTACTTTTAATGGCATATCACAACTTAATTTGATGCATACCATGCTTTCTCATGTTTTTATTTACTATACTGGTATTTTTGAAAGATCCGTTATCAATTATAAGTGCCAATACTGGGATAACAAGTGAATAAATATGGAAAATGTAGTGAGTTATTGCAACATCCACCATGGGAAGCCAAATAGATTTGTCTTTTCTCTATAGGAATAAAACAATCCTCTACACCAAAGCTGAAATGTGTCGTGGCTTTTTAAGTATAACAATATAAATTACTCTGTGCCATGCTGATTTTGGGGGTCAGGTTAACTGATAGACGAATAACAGGAGCCACTGAAAGTTTTTACCTTTATTTTTTGGAATTTAAGTTGTATTAACCTTTGTATAAATACCGATTTAACAGCCGGCTATTTCCATAGTTTACTTGATATGGGAGTAGCCAGGGCAAAAGAATGATTGTAGATCCAACCAATACAAATAACTATGTTTGGAATACAGGTATAAGGAATTTGCTCTCAGATGAAGTAAAAGGGCATGAACAAGTTTTAACTAGTTATTATGGGTAATAGAAAGAATTTATTGTAGCAAAGTAGAATAAACAGCGAAGCAAAAAGAAAATGTTTAAACTGATGAGTAGTGTCAGGTTTTCTGAAGGTTCAGCCTTGTTTATCTGAATCTTCATGAAATTCTGTGAGGTAGCTTCCTAAAGTAGAGGAAAAACATGTAATATTGCAGTGTTACTGTCATTTACTCAGTGGAGGCTGGCAAGGTGGATAAAGCACCTGAATATGAGAAAGTAACAAAATGGTCCATATATGCTTCCACTGATCTTCCCCAGGTAAACTACCAGTAATAATACTGGGGGAAGAAAAACCCAGTTATATTTTTACCTTGCAGGAAACATCTCTGCTGATTTTCAGATGGACAAATAAACCACCAATCACAAAATGCCAGGGCCCTTTTTATCTAAATATGCATTCACAACACACTGAAGATAAGGAAAGCTTTTTCTGCAATATAATTTTGAATCATCTTAAATTAATTCTGGAAGATAAGTAGAAATCAGGGTCTGACATAAAATGTGCTGGGGTTGTTAGAAAATATATAATTTCTATTCTTAACTCCACGAATAACTTTTAAGACTGTTGACTATGTCATTGAGCCTCAATGCAGCACTTCTTTATGCTGAGCTGACTGCTGTTTGTCTGATGAAGACATTTTACATATGCATTAAAGTAATGCAGACATAAGAGGTTAAATGAGTGCAGAAGCACAATAACTGGATGACAAAATAGCTCAAAAATGTTACTAATTTCTATCCCTTTTTCTCCCATATTCTGATTCTTTAAATATAAGTCTCATTGTACATCACAGTGAAACACAAAATGAAAGAGAATTTATATTCTATACAAGTAGTTTTGACACAAGTAGTTTTAACTGCTACAAATTTGAAAATTCTGTTTCATCTACTTATATAAATATGCACCAGAATTGAAAATAGAAAGCAATTATAATGAAACAAATGGAATATGTTTAGTTTCCTCTTCTTAACTTTTTTACAAGGTAAAATTGCAGCTCCTCAATTATAGGGTTTGCATTAAAAAAAATTCTAGGAACTTACATGGACTTTTCTATCCATATTTCCTTGTCAGATTTATCTTTTAGTCATGTATCTCAGTGGTGTGCTAACATAAATACAGGACATTTGTTGTAGACACAAATGTCTACATTTATACCAATGTACTATATAAAATGTTACCATTTTATTAATATTCAAATTTTATTAAAAATGTTATTAACATTAATTATATTAATTTGATCAATTTAAGATTCATATTAAATTTATTACAAATTGTATTACTAGTAGTTATTCATTATATTTATTGATTATATTTATTATCATAAATTTAATTAATATAGGTGTAGAATTTCATACACATATATGCAACAATGAACAGAAACTGTACATAAAAATAATTCTAAAACATTAATTAAGTCAAACTTGTATCCAAAGCACATATTCGTTGTTGTCATAGAGATATATTCTGGATAATATGATACTATTTTCATTTGGAAATCCATACACATTTTCTTTAATAAACTGCATATTTCGGGAAGTTCTATAAATGCAACTTGCTTCATCTTTTTTTTTTTAACATCTTTATTGGAGTATAATTGCTTTACAATGTGTGTTAGTTTCTGCTGTATAACAAAGTGAATCAGCTGTACATATACATATATCCGCATATCTCCTCCCTCTTTTTTTTTT
>NW_006796449.1:613671-626931 GCF_000442215.2 Lipotes vexillifer | reverse complement strand
TTTTTGTTACGCGGGCTTCTCACTGCTGTGGCCTCTCCCACTGCGGAGCACAGGCTCCGGAGGCGCAGACTCAGCAGCCACGGCCCACGGGCCCAGCCGCTCCACAGCACGCAGGATCCTCCCGGACCAGGGCACAAACCCGCGTCCCCCGCATTGGCAGGCGGACTCCCAACCACTGCGCCACCAGGGAAGCCCTCTCCTCCCTCTTGCATCTCCCTCCCACCCTCCCTATCCCATCTCTCTGGGTGGTCACAAAGCACCTAGCTGATCTCCCTGTGCTATGTGGCTGCTTCTCACTAGCTACCTATTTTACATTGGTATTATATATAAGTCCATGTCACTCTCTCACTTCATCCCAGCTCACCCTTCCCACTCCCCGTGTCCTCAAGTCTATTCTCTAAGTCTGCATCTTTATTCCTGTCCTGCCCCTAGGTTCTTCAGAACTGTTTTTTTTTTTAGATTCTATATATATGTGTTAGCATATGGTATTTATTTTTCTCTTTCTGACTTACTGCACTCTGTATGACAGACTCTAGGTCCATCCACCTCACTACAAATAACTGAATTTCGTTTCTTTTTATGGCTGAGTAATATTCCATTGTATATATGTGCCACATCTTCTTTATCCATTCATCTGTCGATGGACACTTAGGTTGCTTCCATGTCCTGACTATTGTAAATAGAGTTGCAATGAACATTGTGGTACATGACTCCTTTTGAATTATGGTTTTCTCAGGGTATATGCCCAGTAGTGGGATCTCTGGGTCGTATGGTTGTTCTGTTTTTACTGACTTTCTTCATCTTTGATAGTTTTTTTTAAAGACTCAGGGAAAGTGCTTGGAACTGTTAATCACTGTGGAGGCTTCAGAAAAATAAACCATTCCAGCTATACCAATGAGACCACTGATAAATTCGATCTAGAATATTCAGGAATATTTAAATTATATTGAGAAAAATGTGAACTCAGTGAAAATTTTACCTACCATCAACTTCTTCTCAGGTATGAAAACTTAGTGACTTAATTCTACAGACAATCTTTATATATATTACTGATTTAAAAATCTTGATAATGTGGTTTCCCCTGTTTACTTTTCCCGGGTAAAAAAGAACATTCCATCCCTTGCTAGCCAATAGATTTTTAAAAATACAACCAGATTATATATTTCCCTCTACCCATACCTTTAATAGCCCCCTTCAGCTGTGCTTCCTTTTTCATCTAAAATGAAATTCCACTTCCAGGCCTGGAAGCCCTGTCCACTTCCTTCTTCGTGGAACTTAGCCCCTACCTCTTTCATCCTCACTTATTTTACTCCAACTACTGTTCTTAACACAGAAATTAGGACAATTATTTAAAAATATAAGTCATTTCATGTCTCTCTTTGTTCAAAGGCTGACAGTTGCTAAGGTCATTTCCTTTGCTTAGAATATTCTCTGCCACCGGACTGTCTAATAGTTTTCCATCTCTTGATATCAGGGCCTCAGAACAAATGTTACTCCTCAGAGAAGATTTCCTGGACTACATTCATTCATTCAATAAATGTTGAAAGAACACTTGCACGATAGGCAGTTGCCTCTGCAATTGGAATACAACATTGAATGACAGACAAAAATCTCTGCTTTATGATGCTTAAACCCTAGTAAAGAAGAAATCATACAACAAAATAAATCCATCAGAAGATAATACTTTATGGGGAGCAAAAATAAATTGTAGATGGAGAATAAGAAGTTCTAGGGATTGGGGTTGCAATTTTTAAAATGAGGGCCTCACTGAGAAGGTGACATTTGGATGAAGCCCTGAAGGAACTGAGGAAAGAAACCATGCTGATAGAGGGAGAGCATGCCAGGCATTTGCAGAAGAGCAAAGGCCCTGAGCCAGAAGTATTATTGGTGTGTTTCATGAATATTAAGGAGGCCAGTTTACCAGAGTGAAGTAGGAAGAGAGGGGTGGCATGTAAGGGAAGCAGCATAAGGGACATGGGCCAGATCTGGTAGAGGGTCTTATAGTCCATGCTGAGACTTGTGATTTTATTTGAGTAAAATCAGAGCCATTGGAGTCTTTGGACAGAGGAGGCACACCTTCATCCTCCAATTCATGCTTACTCTGCTGTGTTGGAATGAAGCTCTATGTGGGCAAAGTGAACCCAGAGAGATCAGTTAGGAAGTTTTCCAGTAATTCAACCAAGAGATCCAGGAAGTCTTAGAAAATGGTGGCAGCAGTGGTGAGAACTGGTAAAATACTGGATATAGTTTGAAGGTAGAGTTGACAGAATTTGCTTTGGATATAAGAAGACAGAAAAAGGAGTCAGGATGGCTCCAGGGTTTTGGGTATTAGCAAAGGGAAAATGCCATTTACTATGATAGGTGACTGCCAGTGTTAGCACATTAGAGGAAGATAACCAGATTATATGGTACCTTCAGGCATCATAATTAAGCCCTGGGCCTGGGTGAGGTAATGAAGGCAGAGTGTACAAACAAAGCAGAGATAATGTGCAAGAACTGAACCTTGATCCACTCCAAAATTAAGAGGTTCCTCATGCGACCCAGTAAAAGCACTATTTTCCCCACTCCATTCTCCTAGCCCTCTTAATCTTTGTTACGTGTCTTTGTATTAATTTCTTAGCAGTTCTCAGATATACCTGAAAATATCTTATTCATATTTCCTTGATATCGTCTTTTGTACCCACTGGAATATAAGCTTTGTAAGAGCAAGAAGATGATCTGACTTATTCACAAAACCTAATTCATGGGGAGCCCTCTAAAAACACTTACTGAAAGAATTAATTTTTGAATCCATCCGTGGTTTTTAATTTTTAAAAATGTATAGCTGCAGAAAGATTAAGAACAGAAAAATAATAACTAACATTTATTAAGTGCCTAGCACATTTCCCTGCCTTTACATGTAATGAAACCATTTAAAATGCAGAATAGGGCTTCCCTGGTGGCGTAGTGGTTGGGAGTCTGCCTGCAGATGTGGGGGACGTGGGTTTGTGCCCCGTTCCGGGAAGATCCCACATGCTGCGGAGCAGCTGGGCCCGTGAGCCATGGCCACTGAGCCTGCGCGTCCGGAGCCTGTGCTCCACAACGGGAGAGGCCACAGCAGTGAGAGGCCTGTATACAGCAAAAAAAAAAAAAAAAGAAAAATGCAGAATAACCCTGGAGTGTAAACACTATTATCCTCATTTTACAGATGGGAAAACTGAGGTGCAGCAATGCTAAATACCTTGCCAAAGCTTATGTGGAGCATAGTGAGAAAATTGAGATTTTAAGCTAAGGAATCTAGCTCCCAATGGTAAAAATGCCTTTTTACCATTATATTGATGCTTCTCAGGTGAAGGAAGTAATAATAGTGAGGCCAATAAAAGTGTGATATTTACAAGGTTTGGAGGTGCTTGTGAGCTGCCAAGTTAAGGGAGAGAATGATGTCAGCTAAACAAGAGAAAGATCCATCACCATCTTGTATAATTATGATTTTCTGGGAATGTACATTGTACAGGGAGCAAGTTTATCAGACTTTCCCCAAAAAACTAAGGACAAAAGAAAGGGATAAAAGAAGAGTGAGCCAAAAATATTTATATTTAGTTTAGCATTAAGTTTTTTAGAAGTAGAACATTTTCATAAAGCTTATTGAGGTCAACACCCTATTTACAGACAGCGAAACAGGAAATTCCCCAGATTGCATAGGTTGATATTGAGCTAAATTGGGGTCAACATCTAGAATCCTACTTCAGCCATTTCTTCTCCCCACTCAAGCTTCTCCCTAGAGGAACATTGATCTTGAGTTTTCCTTAAAAATGGAAGAAAATACACCAAATCGTTCATTTTCCTTTTTTTTTTTTTCTGACAAAAATGTCTGAATATGGTAATATAACAGATTACTATTTCAGTTCCATAGAGGTATGCCTACCTTATAAGAAAACATACCAGAATTTATTTTGGGGGGAAGAAAGTAAAAAAAGCCTAAGATGTGCATGCTTCGTAACAATAGATGATATACCAGCAGCTACAAAATAGTACAATTAAAAAAAACAACAACACATTTGTTCAGCATTTTTATATAATAGTTACCATGATGAAAAACAATTTCTTACATACATAGTCAATGTTGTGTATTCAGCCTCGGGTATATATGCATTTGTCTTTGTAATATAATTCTTTCTGTGAGCAGAACATCTTTCTAAATGTATGTGTCATACCATTACTTGATAGAATATGAATGATTACAGCCTTAAACTGGTAATATGCCTTCCTGACACAAATATAGGACTATGATGCTGTATAATGTTGACATTTATAGCTATTTTCATAGACTTTATCTCAAATCCTTGAGTGGATACAGAATGTACTGTGTATCTACTTAAAAGCGCCTGTGTGTGGACAAGCACAGAAACTATTATGTGACGAAAAGTGTTACAGACTTCAGTGTTCCATTGCTGCGAGTTGTTTTAGAGCCAATGGAGATACAAGCTTGGCAATCCTTCTCTGCCAGTGGCAAATGGTGGCCATAACCTAGTAATGTTCTCATATGATAAACCCAACCAAAAGTCCGTATAATTAGCCTGGTAGTAGTGCCTTGAACACTACTAGGCATATTAAAACTCAAAAGCACCATAATGGTTGCATAAATGATGTTGCCTTTTCTCAGTGTTACCGAATAATGAAGTATTATGATTTAGAAAATTGTCAGAATAAAGTTTAAACCTCAAAATGGGAAGCATGTTTATTTAACCTGAGATTGATGGAAATGCTTCTAAACCGTTTTAAATGTTCTTTGGTCTTAATAAAGAATTCTGAAGATACTTTTACCCTATACTGATGGCAAATTATCACTTATAGGTGTGGAATTGTGACATACCAGTCACTACAGTAACAGCTGTTATTAATATAGCATCTACTGTGACAAACAAGGTTCCAAGTTTTTACATATAATAATCTATGTAGTCATCATAAACACCTTATGGGGTAGCTGCTATTATTACCCCTGTTTTACAAGCTAAGGAACTGAAACAGAGAAGTGAGTTGACATGTTCCTGGTCAGAGAGCTAGTATGTGGGATGAATCTATCATCAGAGATCATTGAAGTGTACAGAGATTAACTTTTCTGTATCTGAATTCTTTTAGGGTGGGGAATGTGGGCTGGGGGAGAGAAGCTGGGGCTTGGTTCTGCCTTTTATTCTTTATTCCCACTGGCAGCCCAGAATGCTAATTAAGTTGCCTTATGGTTGGCTAAATTTGGTATTAAAGTTGGTACTAAAAATGAATGGTTTCAGAATTTATTCCTGAGGATATTCTATGAAAAAGAAAGAAATTATATGTAGTATATTAAAGTAATCCATCCTTTACAATGGGATCCTGGAGCAGACAGGTTGTGCCAGGCAAGTTCATTTGAGAGCCTTATACTAATTGTTATTTGTTAAATTTCTCTATCTGAGATATATATATATATGTAAATGTGTATATATATATATATATATATACACACATATATATGTGTGTATTGTATTTAATTTTATTTACCGAGTCTCATGTTAGAAATTAAAATTTTATCTACTTTTCTGCATTCTCCTCAGTGCTAGAAGGTTAAATATGCATGAGTATGTGCATGTACACATGCAAGGGGATGATAAAGAGAATTGAGACTTACAATGACAAAGGAGAGAAAAATAAATATACAGAGAGGACAAAAAAGTTATAACTCCTACCAATTGCCACTCTGCCATTTTTCCTTTCTTTCCACTCAAGTATGATTAATAGAAGTGGATGCCTTTACATTGCTTTATATTGAGTGTCCTTTCTGGGTAGTGAAACCATTGTGGGTAAAGTTTAGATTTCTGCGTTATAAACATCAAAGAAAGCTCAGCCTAAGAGGTACCTGATATAACAGATCATGCTGCCTGGCCTTCAGTTTAGGATTCATCCTCTGAAATCTCTCCTGTGTTTTATCAAACATAATGTCAAATAATACAAACTGTGAGATTTCTATCGACTCCTAGTTGGACAATTCTTCTGTTGCTTTGCTAAATGTTCACTTCTGTAGATCATATCACCATTTTAAAATGATTCTAATGAGGTACTTCTCTCTGAAGTTCTATTATACAAGTGTCTATAAACAAAATTATATCTTCCCTCATAAACTTATAAAGTAATGATTATTATTTTAATCAGTCCTTTTATTATTTACAATAATCTTTTAATAATTTCTGCCAAATTTGTTCTGATATATTCCTTTTTTTTTAACATCTTTATTGGAGTATAATTGCTTTACAATGGTATGTTAGTTTCTGCTTTATAACAAAGTGAATCAGTTATACATATACATATGTCCCCATATCTCTTCCCTCTTGCGTCTCTCTCCCTCCCACCCTCCCTATCCCACCCCTCTAGGTGGTCACAAAGCACCGAGCTGATCTCCCTGTGCTATGCGGCGGCTTCCCACTAGCTATCTATTATACGTTTGGTAGTGTATATACGTCCATGCCACTCTCTCACTTTGACCCAGTTTACCCATCCCCCTCCCCATATTCTCAAGTCCATTCTCTAGTAGGTCTGTGTCTTTATTGCTGTCTTGCCCCTAGTTTCTTCAGAACAGGTTTTTTATATTCCATATATATGTGTGTTAGCATACAGCATTTGTTTTTCTCTTTCTGACTTACTTCACTCTGTTGGACAGACTCTAGGTCCATCCACCTCACTACAAATAACTCAATTTTGGTTCTTTTTATGGCTGAGTAATATTCCATTGTATATATGAGCCACATCTTTATCCATTCATCTGTCGATGGACACGTAGGTTGCTTCCATGTCCTGGCTATTGTAAATAAAGCTGCAGTGAACATTTTGATACATGAATCTTTTTGAATTATGGTTTTCTCAAGGTATATGCCCAGTAGTGGGTTTGCTGGGTCATATGATAGTTCTATTTTTAGTTTTTTAAGGAACCTCCATACTGTTCTCCATAGTGGCTGTTTCAATTTACATTCCCACCAACAGTGCAAGAGAGTTCTCTTTTCTCCCCACCCTCTCCAGCAGTTATTGTTTGTAGATTTTTTGATGAGGGCCATTCTGACCAGTGTGAGATGATATCTCATTGTAGTTTTGATTGGCATTTCTCTAATGATTAGTGATGTTGAGCATTCTTTCATGTGTTTGTTGCCAATCTGTATATCTTCTTTGGAGAAATGTCTATTTAAGTCTTCTGCCCATTTTTGGATTGGGTTTTTTGTTTTTCTGATATTGAGCTGCATGAGCTCCTTGTAAATTTTGAAGATTAATCCTTTGTCAGTTACTTCATTTGCAAATATTTTCTCCCATTCTGAGGGTTGTCTTTTCGTCTGGTTTATGGTTTCCTTCTCTATGCAAAAGCTTTGAAGTTTCATTAGGTCCCATTTGTGTATTTTTGGTTTTATTTCCATTTCTCTAGGAGGTGGGTCAAAAAGGATCTTGCTGTGATTTATGTCATGGAGTGTTCTGCCTATGTTTTCCTCTAGGAGTTTTATAGTGTCTAGCCTTACATTTAGGTCTTTAATCCATTTTGAGTTTATTTTAGTGTATGGTGTTAGGGAGTGTTCTAATTTCATTCTTTTACCTGTAGCTGTCCAGTTTTCCCAGCCCCACTTCTTGAAGAGGCTGTCTGTTCTCCACTGTATATTCTTGCCTCCTTTATCAAAGATAAGGTGACCATATGTGTGTGGGTTTATCTCTGCACTTTCTATCCTGTTCCATTGATCTATATTTCTGTTTTTGTGCCAGTACCATACTGTCTTGATTACTGTACCTTTGTAGTATAGCCTGAAGTCAGGGAGCCTGATTCCTCCAGCTCCATTTTTCTTTCTCAAGATTGCTTTGGCTATTCGGGGTCTTTTGTGTTTCCATACAAATTGTGAAATTTGTTGTTCTGTTTCTGTGAAAAATGCCCATGGTCGTTGGATAGGGATTGCATTGAATCATAGATTACATTGGGTAGTATAGTCATTTTCACAATGTAGATTCTTCCAATCCAAGAACATGGTATATCTCTCCATCTATTTGTATCATGTTTAATTTCTTTCATCAGTGTCTTATAATTTTCTGCATACAGGTCTTTTGTCTCCCTAGGTAGGTTTACTCCTAGATATTTTATTCTTTTTGTTGTAATGGTAAATGGGAGTGTTTTCTTGATTTCACTTTCATATTTTTCATCATTAGTGTATAGGAATAAAAGAGATTTCTGTGCATTAATTTTGTATTCTGCTACTTTACCAAATTCATTGATTAGCTCTAGTAGTTTTCTGGTAGCATCTTTAGGATTCTCTGTGTAGAGTATCATGTCATCTGCAAACAATGACAACTTTACTTCTTCCTTTCCAATTTGGATTCCTTTTATTTCTTTTTCTTCTCTAATTCCTGGGGCTAAAACTTCCAAAACTTTGCTGAGTAATAGTGGTGAGAGTGGCCAACCTTGTCTTGTTCCTGATCTTAGTGGAAATGCTTTCAGTTTTTCACCATTGAGGATGATGTTGGCTGTGGGCTTGTCATATACGGCCTTTATTATATTGAGGAAAGTTCCCTCTACACCTACTTTCTGCAGGGTTTTTATCATAAATGGGTGTTGAATTTTGTCAAAAGCTTTCTCTGCATCTATTGAGATGATCATATGGTTTTTCTCCTTCAATTTGTTAATATGGTTAATCACATTGATAGATTTGCGTATATTGAAGAATCCTTGCATTCCTGGAATAAACCCCACTTGATCATGGTGTATGATCCTTTTAATGTGCTGTTGGATTCTGTTTGCTAGTATTTTGTTGAGGATTTTTGCATCTATGTTCATCAGTGATATTGGCCTGTAGTTTTCTTTCTTTGTGACATCCTTGTCTGGTTTTGGTATCAAGGTGATGGTGGCCTCGTAGAATGAGTTGGGGAGTGTTCCTCCCTCTGCTATATTTTGGAAGAGTTTGAGAAGGATAGGTGTTAGCTCTTCTCTAAATGTTTGATAGAATTCGCCTGTGAAGCCATCTGGTCCTGGGCTTTTGTTTGTTGGAAGATTTTTAATCACAGTTTCAATTTCAGTGTTTGTGATTGGTCTGTTTATATTTTCTATTTCTTCCTGGTTCAGTCTCAGCAGGTTGTGCATTTCTAAGAATTTGTCCATTTCTTCCAGGTTGTCCATTTTATTGGTATATAGTTGCTTGTTGTAATCTCTCATGATCCTCTGTATTTCTGCAGTGTCAGTTGTTACTTTCCCTATTTCATTTCTAATTCTATTTATTTGAGTCTTCTCCCTTTTTTTCTTCATGAATCTAGTTAATGGCTTATCAATTTTTTTTAACTTCTCAAACAACCAGTTTTTAGTTTTATTGATCTTTGGTATCATTTCCTTCATTCCTTTTCATTTATTTCTGATCTGATCTTTATGATTTCTTTCCTTCTGCTAACTTTGGGGTATTTTTGTTCTTCTTTCTCTAATTGCTTTAGGTGTAAGGTTAGGTTGTTTATTTGAGATGTTTCTTGTTTCTTAAGGTAGGATTGTATGGCTATAAACTTCCCTCTTAGAACTGCTTTTGCTGCATCCCATAGGCTTTGGGTCGGTGTGTTTTCATTGTCATTTGTTTCTAGGTATTGTTTGATTTCCTCTTTGATTTCTTCAGTGATCTCTTCGTTATTAAGTAGTGTATTGTTTAGCCTCCATGTGTTTGTATTTTTTACAGATTTTTTTCCTGTAATTGATATCTAGTCTCATCGCGTTGTGGTTGGAAAAGATACTTGATACAATTTCAATTTTCTTAAATTTACCAAGGCTTGATTTGTGACCCAAGATATGATCTATCCTGGAGAATGTTCCATGAGCACTTGAGAAGAATGTGTATTCTGTTGTTTTTAGATGGAATGTCCTATAAATATCAATTAAGTCCATCTTGTTTAATGTATCATTTAAAGCTTGTGTTTCCTTATTTATTTTCATTTTGGATGATCTGTCCATTGCTGAAAGTCGGCTGTTAAAGTCCCCTACTATGATTGCGTTACTGTTGAATTACCCTATTATGGCTGTTAGTATTTACCTTATGTATTGTGGTGCTCCTATGCTAGGTGCGTAAACATTTACAATTGTTATATCTTCTTGGATTGATCCCTTGATCATTATGTCCTTCTTTGTCTCTTATAATAGTCTTTTTCTTCAGTCTATTTTGTGTGATATGAGAATTGCTACTCCAGATTTCTTTTGATTTCCATTTGCATGGAATATCTTTTTCCATCCTCTCACTTTCAGTTTGTATGTGTCCCTAGGTCTTAAGTGGGTCTCTTTTAGACAGCATATATATGGGTCTTGTTTTTGTATCCATTCAGCCAGTCTATGTCTTTTGGTTGGAGCATTTAATCCACTTACATTTAAGGTAATTGTTAATATGTATGTTCCTATTACAATTTTCTTAATTGTTTTGTGTTTGTTATTATAGGTCTTTTCCTTCTCTTGTGTTTCCTGCCTAGAGAAGTTCCTTTAGCATTTGTTGTAAAGCTGGTTTGGTGGTGCTGAACTCTCTCAGCTTTTGCTTGTCTGCGAAGGTTTTAATTTCTCCGTCAAATCTGAATGAGATCCTTGCTGGGTAGAGTAATCTTGGTTGTAGGTTTTTCTCCTTCATCACTTTAAATATGTCCTGCCATTCCCTTCTGGCTTGCAGAGTTTCTGCTGAAAGATCAGCTGTTAACCTTATGGGGATTCCCTTGTGTGTTATTTGTTGTTTTTCCTTTGCTGCTTTTAATATTTTTTCTTTGAATTTAATTTTTGATAGCTTGATTAATATGTGTCCTGGCGTGTTTCTCCTTGGATTTATCCTGTATGGGACTCTCTGTGCTTCCTGGACTTCATTAACTATTTCCTTTCCCTTATTAGGGAAGTTTTCAACTATAATCTCTTCAAATATTTTCTCAGTCCCTTTCTTTTTCTCTTCTTCTTCTGGGACCCCTATAATTCGAATGTTGGTGCGTTTAATGTTGTCTCAGAGGTCTCTGAGACTGTCCTCGATTCTTTTCATTCTTTTTCTTTATTCTGCTCTGCAGTAGTTATTTCCACAATTTTGTCTTCCAGGTCACTTATCCATTCTTCTGCCTCAGTTATTCTGCTATTGATTCCTCCTACAGAATTTTTTATTTCATTTATTGTGTTTATCACTGTTTGTTGCTCTTTAGTCCTTCTAGGTCCTTGTTAAACGTTTCTTGTATTTTCTCCATTCTATTTCCAGGATTTTGGATCTTTACTATCATTATTCTGAATTCTTTTTCAGGTAGACTGCCTATTTCCTCTTCATTTGTTAGGTCTGGTGGGTTTTTACCTTGCTCCTTCATCTGCTGTGTGTTTCTCTGTCTTCTAATTTTGCTTAACTTACTGTGTTTGGGGTCTCCTTTTCATAGGCTGCACATTCGTAGTTTCCGTTGTTTTTGATGTCTGTCCCCAGTGGCTAAGGTTGGTTCAGTGGGTTGTGTAGGCTTCCTGGTGGAGGGAACTAGTGCCTGTGTTCTGGTGGATGAGGCTGGATCTTGTCTTTCTGGTGGGCAGGTCCACGTCTGGTGGTGTTTTTTGGTGTGTCTCTGGCCTTATTATGATTTTAGGCAGCCTCTCTGCTAATGGATGAGGTTGTGTTCCTGTGTTGCTAGTTGTTTGGCATAGGGTGTCCAGCACTGTAGCTTCCTTGTCATTGAGTGGACCTGGGTCTTGGTGTTGAGATGGAGATCTCTGGGAGATTTTCGCCGTTTGATATTACGTGGAGCTGGGAGGTCTCTTGTGGACTAGTGTTCTGAAGTTGTCTCTCCCACCTCAGAGGCACAGCCCTGATTTCTGGCTGGAGCACCAAGAGCCTGTCATCCACACAGCTCAGAATAAAAGTGAGAAAGAAAATAAAGAAAGAAAGAAGAAGATAAAAGAAAAGAAAAGAAAGTAAAATAAAATAAAATAGTTATTAAAATAAGAAATAATTATTAAAAATTTATTAATGTAATAAAAATACAAAGAAAGAAAGAAGAGAGCAACTAAACCAAAAATCAAATTCACCAATGATAACAAGTGCTAAAAACTATACTTAAAAAAATAAATAAATAATTAACAGACAGACAGAACCCTAGGACAAATGGTAAAAGCAAAGGTATACAGAGAAAATCAGAAGCATACATATACACACTCACAAAAATAGAAAAAGGGAAAAAAAAAAAAAATATATATATATATATATATATCCTTTCTCCCTAAGTCCACCTCCTCAATTTGGGATGATTCGTTTTCTATTCAGGTATTCCACAGACGCAGGGTACATCAAGTTGATTGTGGAGATTTAATCCGCTGCTCCTGAGGCTGCTGGGAGAGATTTCCCTTTTTCTTCTTTGTTCACACAGCTCCCGGGGTTCAGCTTTGGATTTGGTCCCACCTCTGCGTGTAGGTCATCTGAGGGCGTCTATTCTTCGCTCAGACAGGACGGGATTAAAGGAGCAGCTGATTCGGGGGCCCTGGCTCACTCAGCCCAGGGGGGAGGGAGGGATACGGATGCAGGGCGATCCTGCAGCAGCAGAGGCCGGCGTGACGTTGCACCAGCCTGAGCGAGCCATGTGTTCTCCTGGGGAAGTTGTCCCTGGATCCCGGGACCCTGGCAGCAGCGGGCTGCACAGGCTTTCGGGAGGGGAGGTGTGGATTATGACCTGTGCTCGGACACAGGCTTCTTGGTGGCGGCAGCAGTAGCCTTAGCGTCTCATGCCCGTCTCTGGCGTCCACGCCGATAGCCACGGCTCACGCCCGTCTCTGGAGCTCCTTTAAGCAGCTCTCTTAGTCCCCTCTCCTCGCGCACCAGGAAACAAAGAGGGAAGAAAAAGTCTCTTGCCTCTTCGGCAGGTCCAGACTTTTTCCCGGACTCCCTCCTGGCTAGCCGTGGCGCACTAACCCCTTCGGGCTGTGCTCACGCCGCCAGCCCCTCCCGCCCCGGCGGGTGAGCAGACAAGCCTCTCGGGCTGGTGAGTACTGGTCGGCATGGATCCTCTGTGCGGGAATCTCTCAGCTTTGCCCTCTGCACCCCTGTTGCTGTGCTCCTTTCCGGGGCTCCGAAGCTTCCCACCTCCGCCACCCACAGTCTCCGCCCACGAAGGGGCTTCCTAGGGTGTGGAAACCTTTCCTCCTTCACAGCTCCCTCCCAGAGGTGCAGGTCCCGTCCCTGTTCTTTTGTCTCTTTTTTTTTTTTTTTTCTTTTGCCCTACCCAGGTATGTAGGAAGTTTCTTGCCTTTTGTGAGGTCTGAGGTTTTCTGCCAGC
>NW_006796449.1:608608-613661 GCF_000442215.2 Lipotes vexillifer | reverse complement strand
AGCAGGTGTTCTGTAGGTGTTGTTGCACATGTAGATGTATTTCTGATGTATTTGTGGGGAGGAAGGTGATCTCCACATCTTACTCTTCCGCCATCTTTAAACTCCTCCTGATATATTCTTCACCACTTCTCCCTGATGGATCAGCAGGTGAAGATAATGTTGAAAGTATGGTCTCATCAGAGTTGTGTGTAGATGGAAATATATTTTGACATATGCAGCATGCATGGTTTAGAAAGAATGGATAATACCCCTCAAAAATACTCTTGAAAATAATATAATGGTAAGTTATGAAAAAGGAACTGTGACAGTGTTAAAATTTCTTATTAATTTCTTAAAAGCAAAGTGTAACCATGTATTTGATTAACAGTAAAACTGTCCATTATTGCAAAGGAGGTTGAAGATACCTGTAGATAAAAATCACATCCACCTGTCAATTTTAAGTTTTATCCCTGCATGATAAATTGGTGTGTACTCTTACTATTACTGTGTGATATATAGGTTATATAAAAACTAGATAGTAGGGCTTCCGTGGTGGCGCAGTGGTTGAGAGTCTGCGTGCCGATGCAGGGAACACGGGTTCGTGTTCTGCTCCGGGAGGATCCCACATGCCGCGGAGCGGCTGGGCCCGTGAGCCATGGCCGCTGAGCCTGCACATCCGGAGCCTGTGCTGCACAACGGGCGAGGCCACAACAGTGAGAGGTCCGCGTAGCGCAAAAAACAAACAAACAAAAAACCTCGATAGTAGTCACTCTTTGGTAAAAGGATTTGCAGGTAACTTCTTTCTTATGAGTTATTAGGTATATTTTGTCATTGAAATAAATTAAGCCCACAACAGACACAGAGGCAGAGAGAGAGACAGAAAAGAGAAAAAGCATTTCTTGTATAAATTAACACTTGATTTAGCCTTCCATAATAATAAGAAGATGGGAAAAGGTGAAGGTTATTTACAGGATTCTTGAGTAATAAAATCAATAGACGAGGGCAGATATAAGGTAACATGGTCAATTGTAGGTACTTAAGACTGAAGAATTATTACTAAATCACTAACTGAGGACCTTGAAATGTGATGTTGCATAAGATTACGTGTAAGGATCATTTGCACCATTTTATGACTCTGTCACTTAAAAGATCAGAACTTTCCACCCTGTGGGGCTAAAAGTTTGCCCTGGTTCATGGGACATGTGCCAGCTGGCCAAGATAAATGAAAATTTCTGCTTCCTCAATGAATTTGTGATAATGTATGATCCTTGATCTACTTTTTAAAGCAAGATTAATTAATGGTGATATGGTACCACCAATGTCTAGGGAACAGAGATGAATGTAAACTATCTGGCAATCTAATACTGAGTTGACAAACACTCATATTCTGGTGCCCAGTAATATTTTGGGCTCTCTAGACTACTAAGCCTAATTATTTTTATAGTTCTAAGAAAGTTGGTAGAAAGATAGTATAATTCTTTCCAGAAATCATTTTAATAATGAGTAAAGGATTATATATTGGGAAGGTAGGGGAGAATAAGGAAGGTACGTATAAAGATTAATTGACTTAAGCTTTTACATGAAACTTAGAGAATACATCTTACTACATTGCCTAAAATGCCCTGCTTGCACAGGCTATTTATTAACACAATATTGCATTTTTCAAATTTATTAATATACACAGGATAAAATTTTCAACTGTACTATTTGATCTACAGAAAGTATAACCTATCAATTGAGGAACCCACAATGCTAAGTCTCTAAAGTCTCCAGTATTTAATCTAATTCTCTTTAATTTTGCTTTCTCCCTCTTATACACACACCACACACGAGCACACACACACAAGATGACAACTGAAATTTATTTCAAATTTAAGAGTCTTTAACTGAGTACACATTTGTGCAAAGGCCTTTTTATAAATGTTTCATTTTTTTGGTAATAAATACTAAAGAGTGAGCTGGCTACATCATGTGATATTTAACCTTTTAAGAAAATGCTGAAATGTTTTCCAAAGTGTTTAACACATTTTACATTTCTACCAGCAGTGTATGAGAATTCCACTTTGTTCACATCCCTGCCAATTCTTAGTATGGTCAGCCTTTAAAAATTTTTTGCCATTCTAATAGGTGCATATTTAGTATCTTATTATAGCTTTGATTTGCAATTCCATAAAGCTAATGGAGTGTCTTTTCATGTGCATATTTTCCATCTATATATCTTCTTTTGTGAAGTGTATGTTTAATTATTTTGGCTTCTTTTGGGGGGTTGGAGGAATTTTTTTTAAACCATGGAGTTTTGAGAGTTCTTTACATATACTCAACACAAGTTTTTCATCAGGATATTTGATTTGCAAATATGTTCCCCCAGTCCATGGTTTGCATTTCATTCTCTCTGTAGCATCTTTTGAAGAGGAGAGTTTTAAATTTTGATGAAGTCCAATTTGTCAATTTATTTTTTTATTGATTGTGCTTTTGCTGTCATATCTAAGAAATCTCTGCCTGTTGTAGGAGTTGGAAAACTTTTTTCTTAAAGGGCCAGATAGTAAATAGCTTAGGTTTTGTGATCTATAAGTCTGCCTCAACTAATCATTTTCCTAGTTACAGTGTGAAAGCAGCCACAGAAAAAAAATATAAATGAATGAATGTGACTGTGTTCCAGTAATTATTTACTGAAATTTAAATTTCATATACTTTTATGTATTATGAAATAGTATTCTTCTTTTTAAAATTTCTTTAGTCATTTAAATATGTAAAAATATTATTCTTAACTCATACCTCATAGATACATAGGTAGAAGGTAAAATTTGTCCTGTAGGCTTGCCAACTCCTCTCCTTTTATAGTTTTAGGTTTTTGCAGTAAATCTAATGGTTCATTTAAACTGTTTTTTGTATTAGATACAAAGTATGGATCAAAGTTCATCTTTTGCAAATGGCTAATTGTTTCAGCACTGTTTGTTAAAATGACTGTACTTTCTCCACTAAATTCCCTTTGCAACTTTGTAGAGAATGATTTGTGAATACATGTGTCTATTGCTGTACTCCATTCTGTTCCATTGACCTATTTGTTTATCTTAATACAAATACCACATCAACTTGAATTGTCTTGAGATTTTTAGTGTTAGTTTTTCAACTTTGTTCTTCTCTTTAAAATTTAATTTATTTAATAAAGATGAAGTTATCTCTTCCTTTTTGAGTAAGCTCCTTCACTTGTATCTTTCAAGGTACTTTTTCAGTTCATCTAATTTGTCAAATTTATTATAATAAATTTTTCATAGTATCTTCTTATCTTTCTGATAGTATATAATCTGTAGTAATGTCACTTCTCTTATTTCTGATATAAGTAATTTATGACTTCTTTTTTCTCACATCATTATGGTTAGAAGTTTTCAATTTCATTGATCTCAAACACATATCTTTTGATTTCATTGATATTTTCCATTCTTTTTTTGTTTTCAATTTTGAATCAGTTGTGATCTTAAATATTTCCTTTCCTCAGCTTATTTTTAATTTAATCTGCTCTTCTTTTTCAGTTTCCAGGTGCAAGCTGATGCCACTGATTTGAGATTTTTCTTTTTTAATATAGTTGCTTATGGCTGTAAGTTTTGTCTATGTACTATTGTATTGACACTATCCAAATTCTAATATGTTGTGTTTTCATTTGCAATCAGTTGAAATAAGTTATTTCAGTTTATTATTTGGTTTCCTACTATTGGGTGATATTTTTCAGAAGTTTCTCTATTATCGTTAATTTAATTCCTCTTTGGTCTCAAAACAGAATTTGTTCACTTGAATCTTTTAAAATTTATTCAGACTTGTTTTATGGCCCAAAACATGATCTGTCTTTGTAAAGGTTTGGTGTGAACTTAAAAAGAATATTTATTCTGCCCTTATTGAGTGGTGTGTTCTATTAATGTAAGCTGGTTGGTTGATTGTGTTGGCCAATCATGTTGCTGATTTTCTCCACACCTGTTCTTTCAGTTATTGAGAGGTATGTGTTAAAATCTCCACCTGCTAATTTGTATTTGCCTTTTTTCCCCTTGTACTTCTCCCAGTTTTTCTTTATTGAGCTCTGTCATCATGTGTATATACATATATGATTGTTATGTTCTCTTGGTTAATTGACCCCTTTGTCACTTTGAGATGAACTTCTTTATCCTGTTAATATATTTTTGTTCTGAAATCTCATTTGTCTGGTTTAATATAGTCATTTCAGCTTTCTTTTTTCTAATTTAGCATATCTTTTTTCATCCTAATATTTTAAATCTATATGTGTTCATATTTAAAGCATGTTTCTTGTAAACAGCGTACAATTTGTCCCTGCTTTTAAATTTAATCTGACAATCTCTGCCTTTATTTGGGCTGTTTAAGCTATTCTTTTTTAAGATGATTATGGATAGTTTGGTTTATGTCATTATCTTGCTATTTGTTTTATCTTTCTCCCTCTGCTCCTTGTTTACTTTGTCTTCTTGTTCTGCTTCCTTTGGATTAATCAGTTATTTCTTATGACTCCATTTTATTTCCCTTGTTAGCTAATCAATTCTAACTCTTCATTTTGTTATTTTAGTATTTTTTTAAGGATTTACTACATAGATTTTTAACTTTTCACACTCTACCTTTAAAAGATAGTATTCCTGTATAGTATGAGCACCTGATACTTCCTAGTATACTTCTGTTTCTCCTCTCCTAGACATTAAGCTATTGATTTCAGACATTTTACTTCTTTACAGATGCTGTAAATCTGATAATATATTGTTATCATTTTAGTTTAAAAATTCAATTACATTTTCAAGAGATTTAAATATTTACAAAAGCTTATATAATTACCAGTGTAGTTACCAATGCTGGTGTCTTCAACTCTTTATGTAAATCTGTGTTTCTATGTAGCATCATTTTCTTTTGGCCTGAAAGACTGGCAGCAACATTTCTTGCAGTTTAAGTCTCCTGGTGATGAATCCCTCAACTTTGGTTGTCTGAAAAACTGTTTAGTCCACCTTATTTTTGAATGATATTTCTCTGGGTATAGAGTTCTGGGTTGATACTTTTCCCTTTCAGTAGTTTGAAGATACTTTACTCT
>NW_006796449.1:586098-608598 GCF_000442215.2 Lipotes vexillifer | reverse complement strand
TCTTTCCCTGTTCTATGATGAGAAATCTGTTGTGTTCTTTATTTCTTTTTACATGAGGTGAGGTGTCGTTTTCCTGTGACTGCTTTTAAGATTGGCTCTATTACTGGTTTTGAACAATTGATTTATGATGTGCCTTGGTGAAGTTTGCTTTGTGTTTCTTATGAGTGGGATTTATTGATCTTAGATCTGTGTATTTGAAGTTTTCATCAAATTTGGGAAATTTTTAATCATTATATCTTCAAATATTTCTTCCTCCCCATTGGTAGCTCCAATTGTATATATGTTAGGCAAATTGAAGTAGTCCTAGTGTTCATGGATGCTTTTAACGTTTTTAAAATCATTTTTCTCTGGGTTCTTCCTTTTGGGTAGAACTATTATTATGTGTTCAAGCTCATGAATCTTTTCCATTGTAACATCTCATCTGCTACCAGTCCAGTGCAGTGTATTTTCATATCAGACATTGTGTAGTAGTTTTTAATCTCTAGAAGTTTTATTTGAATCATTTTTATATTGTTTTTATATTTAACTTTTTGAACATATGGAATACAGTTATAATAACGGTCCTAATGTTCATGCCTACTACCTCTTACATCCATAAGAGTTCTCAGTTAACTTTGAATTATTAATTTTCCTCTTCATTATGAGTTGTATTTTTCTACATGCCTTGTGATTTTTGTTAATTGGATGCAAATCATTGTGAATTTCTCCTTCCTGGGTGCTGAATATTTTTGTATTCCTATAAATATTAATATTGTTGAGCTTTTTTATGGGACAGTTATGTTATTGGGAAACAGTTTGATCCTTGTGAATTTTGCTTTTAAGATTTGTTATGTGGAATCAGAGCAGTGTTAAATCAAGGGCTGATTATTCCTCACTATTGAGGCAAGCCACTCCTATGTACTCTACCTAACGCCCCATGAATATTGAGGTTTTCCAATTTGGTTGGTGGCATCAAGCATTTTTCCCAGCCCTGCGGGAGCACCAAACACAACGTCTCCATTACTTTTGGTTAGTTCTTTCCCTGGCCTCGGGAAGTTTCCTCACACATAGGCTGATCTGCTGAAAACTGACAGCGCATCTCTCACAGCTGTCCTTTAGCTCCCCCTGTGCAGCTCACTCCTCCCTGGTGTTCTCTCTAAGAACTACAGTCAACCTGGGCTCCCTGGAACTTTAGCTCCACCACCTCAACTCAGGGAGTTTTTTTGAGCTCTGGTTTGGGTCACCCTCCTTGTCTTGAAGCCTGGAGAATCTCGGCAATAAGATGTTGCAGTGTAGTGCTCATCTCATCCATTTCCCTGTTCTTCAGGATCCCTGTTTTTGTTGCCTGATACTTGGTGACTTGAAAACTGTTGTTTCATATAATTTTGGTTATTTTTCTTGTATTTTGTTTTTATTGTTTCTTATGGGATGGTAAATCCAGTCCCTGTTACTCCATCTTGGCCAGGAGCCAAGTTTTGAGTTTTGTTACATATTCTCTTAAACATATTTGTTGTGTTTTTAAATTACATATTAGAGGTTCTGAGAAAGACATAGAAGCCTATAAAATAATATGTGCTACAGACTATCTTAAAATTAATAAAAGATATGGGATATATGTCAATTAAATATTATAGAACAGATTTAAACAATATATGATCAACCACTAAATGGACTGTAAAGAGAACAGTTCAACATAATAAGGATTTACGGAGGATTATACATTTAGAGTCACCTTCATAGGGAATTGTAGTGGAGGTAAGTTTTCTGAGGCTGGCATGAATAATTCAGAGAAAGTCTTTCCATGAACGTAATACTATTAAAGGTGTGTTGTATAGAATGATCAAAAGAGAGATAATTTTAAAGCAGAGGGGCAGTAAAAGATGATATGTTTGAAGAAGCATGTAAATGCCAGATTTTAGAAACTTTAAGTTTATCTTTTTACATAAAGGCAGCAGTAAACCATTAATTTTTTTTTTTTTTTTTTTTTTTGCGGTACGCAGGCCTCACTGTTGTGGCCTCTCCTGTTGCGGAGCACAGGCTCCAGACGCGCAGGCCCAGCGGCCATGGCTCACGGGCCCAGCCGCTCCACAGCATGTGGGATCTTCCTGGACCAGGGCACGAACCCGTGTCCCCTGCATCAGCAGGCGGACTCTCAACCACTGCGCCACCAGGGAAGCCCCCAAGGCATCGTTTTAAAGAAAAGATGTTGGGAAGGAGTTTGTCTAAGATTGTATATCAAACAGGAAAATAGAATTGATTTGTGCCATATCCAGCTTTAAAGAACAATTTTGATAGTCCTAAGTAAAAACCACTCACAGTTTTGCTTACCTACAATCTGAGATAATGTTACTGTGTAACTGAATGTTTTTGTATCGATAATGTCAGCTTTTCTTCTGGACATAAGAAGATTATTTTATTTTTGTTGTCATGTCATGCTTTTGCCCCTAAGCCAACAAAGAAAGAATTTAAAACATTAATGCTAGTACTTACCAGGACTTGAACCACAACAGATTTATGTCTTGGGTAATTGTGATTACTTCATTTTGTTTATTATCTAGCTACTCAATAAATCTCCTAATTGACAAGGAACTATTAAAGTCTCAAGACCTATAATGTATTTTCTTTTCTCACTGGATTATTTTTTTTTCTATCAAGGACGTAGTAGTCACTCCAACTTATTTCTTTTTCTGTAATGAAAGAGGTATAGTTAATATCAACATAAACTATTCTTGCAACCCACTTAGTGTTGTCACTATATATAAAGTTGGAAATAGTGACAGTGCTACACACTCACACGCACACACTCATGCACAAGCTAAGAAACAGAGATGAAATGGGAAGACTGAATTACTTACTACCTACTATGTTCCAGACATCATGCTAAACAGTTTTATTTAGATGATCTCATTAAATACTCTCAACAATTATCTACATTGTCTGAAATTTACCCAATGTCACTCATGTAACAAGCTTTGGAGCCAGAATGCAGCCTTCACTGTCTGACTTCAGAGTTCAAGTTTTTAACCATAGTGACATAATGCTCAGTACTAAGATATACTGAGTCATATAGTGTCTGCCATTTATTTTAATAAAGGAAATCCTGTGTGGTGAAGCCAATTTTTTTAAAAGTGAAACCTTTTAAATAAAATGCACAGCCTATGTCTTCTTACCACATTGCCATACCTACTCTCCTGAGACCTCTGAGAATCTCTTTCCTCTCTTTCACTTTTAGGTTATCTCATCTGTGAGACCTGGTTATCAAGTGGTGTGTCTGCTGTTTCCACATGGTAGCAAAACATACCTTAAGAACATATGATCCATTCTTTAAATAAATGCGATAGCAAAAAATTTTGATTTTTTTTTCAAAAGATGAATTTTACTGTTCATTGTTGTTAAGAATTATCCATGGTCAAACCTCATGATTAAAATGAATTACCAAATAAGAAAGCCCATTTAGGGTTTAAAGAAAAAAAAGCCGTGGATTTAAAGCACTGAGGGAAATTTTCTCATGTGGCTCATAAAATGTCTCTTGTGGCAATGTCAAAAAATAGTTTTCAAAAATGTTTTGAGTTTCAGCCATATTTTAGACTATACACGCAGCCTTCTCAGTTTTCCACTTTTAAGCTGCCACAATAATTTGGAATGAGGTATTTTTGATAGAAAAAGTTGATAATGTCACTTATAGTAGCAAAATACATATCCAGTCCTAAAAGAGAGAGATTTTACTAAGCTTACTTTGAACAGAGACTAGCACATTACTATACAGAGGGACTTAATAAATGTCCCTTTCAATATTAAAATTAGGTTTTATATTAATTAAACCGAGTCACATGATACCTTGATTTACATATTTAAGTACTTGGATCTCTCCATGCTCGAAGATGTTTGTTATGGATTCAGCAGCTATACTCACAGAATAATTTTGGTCATGTGAATTTTAATGTATTGCTGTAAATATAAATTGCAGTGCGAATGGAGAGTGGTGTAAATTGAGAATTAAGCATAAAATACCGAAGGATATTTATTTAGAGTTGAAATCATAATCTCTTCCATTGATTTCCATGAATGGGAATCTACTCTATTTTTTTTTCTTCTTCTAAGAAGTACAACACAACAGAACATACCCTTGTATGGTAGTCTAGGATATTGTGATATCAGTGTTGATAAGTTCTGTAAAGGTAAATATTTGCAGCTTAGGAAAAATTACCAGGGATGTAGGAAACAAATAAAATGTGATGTGGCTATTTTGTAAATATTGACCTCCTTAATTTTGGGTATATTCAAGTAAGTAAAGAAAAATAAAATGCGACTACCTCACAACCTTAGAAAAATTGTAACCACTCAGACCAATGAAAGAATCTGGTCTTCTTGTCCTACTTGGGCAATTTTCGTAAATAAACAAATAAATACACAATTATTTTAACATAAAATAAATTTCTTGTTAGGGGATGGCATAGCATCAGTTTTATTCATTTTATTTTTAAATCTATAAAATCCCCAATAGTTGTGTCATCAGCAACTGGAATAGCAACCCACTTAGTCCATATACTAAAGTCAACCATATACATACTGTAATAAATTTATGATGTTAGTAAGTACTAAAATCCTCCTATATGATGACATGTTTTTTCCTGCTTATAGTTAATTTGCATGTTATGGATAATCTTTCTATCTGTTTTATAACAGTCTCTCTTTATACTTTTATTCTAGTTGATGTAAAGGAACAAAAGGGATTCTAACATTCAGCTTGCTTTGTGGGAGGTAAAAAAGCATTTTATTTAATATCCATTTGAGGAGTTTGACTCTATCTTAACTCAGTACAAGTTGACAATAAGGAACTGAGGTAGGTGGAAATGATTAGAGGATTGCAGTCAGGAGCAAAGTGGTGAAAGATATATGTGAATGAAGACTGCCATATGGTATTCATTTCATGTGTGTATCATGGCTGCTTATTTTTCTAATATACTTCTTCCCCACTTGTTTTAAGGTATCTAAAAAAACTTCAAAATGTCTTTATATTTTTTGAATTTAAAATCAGAATTTTTCCCTACTTGCTTATACTTTCCTGAAGTTTAGCTTTTTCCTAGTGCTCTTTTACCTCTTCCACTCTGAATGACATTAGAATTTCAAAACCAGCAATAGTATATGGTCCAATAACAGTATTTGTTGCAGGATTATGTAAAGTAGCATTTGAACTTATTATTTTCCCCTTGCTTTGTTTAAACTATAATTCTTGATTTTTAAAATAAAGTTTTTGTTTGTTTGTTTGTTTTTGCGGTACGCGGGCCTCTCACCGCTGTGGCCTCTCCCGTCGCGGAGCACAGGCTCCGGACGCGCAGGCTCAGCGGCTATGGCTCACGAGCCCAGCCGCTCCGCGGCATGTGGGATCTTCGCGGACCGGGGCACGAACCCGTGTCCCCTGCATCGGCAGGCGGACTCTCAGCCACTGCGCCACCAGGGAAGCCCTAAAATAAGTTTGATTGATGGGATTTTTTCCCTTTACAAGCCATATCTTTTTTTCTATCTGTAATTGCTATAATTGCTCTTTTCTGTCTTTTGTTCACTGTTGTCTTCAAAGCTTCTTTCCAGTACCAGTTTCTTTAAATATTTTCACTTTAATTCAAAAAGATGACCTTAAAATGCAAACTCTAATATCCGGGAAAAGGGAAGGAAGAAAGTAAGGGAGGGAGAAAGGAAGGAAGGAAAGGAAAAAGGAAGGAAAACAGCGAGGGAGGAAGAGAGGGAAGGAAGGGATCATTTATTAAATTGGAATAGGTTATTCTACATTTTTTTTTAGTCCTATACATGTGTCTATAAGTATCAGTTCTTTATACAAAAATGTGAAGCAGGCAATTTAGTCCACATTTAAAAGGATATTTGAGATATATTTTGATTATCAGGGAACATCTCAAACAAATAACCATCTCACATTGTTTTTATTAGTTTTTTATGATATATTTGGGATCCTAAAAATAAAGCAGCTATTTTTGTTATGGTGTGAAAAAGTGGACTTCTCACATCAGGAAGAAACTGAGCAAGTTTAGTACAGAGAACTTCCTCCCGTCACAAATAGTTCAGATGGCTGTTTGTGCATCTCTGTGTATTTATGTCCCAGTCACCAAGGGGAGTTTAAACTTGCTGTCCCTTCATGTATTTTCTCCAAATAAGAGTAAGAGCTGATCCTTTAAAGATTTAGAATTAGACCTACATTTTTTTCCTTGCTGATTTTTGAGCTACTAACCATTTTCTTTTACATTGACAATCTGTTGAAAGTCACAACTTAGAAAACTTTAGTCCCTGTAGTATCCCTAGCCCCTGCTTTGCTACTCACTTGGGTGCAAATTTCAAGGCCCTTGAGTCTTTGGAACCAGCTGTGGCTTTTGATAAAACTTTCGTCACCAGCCCTTTCACCAGACTTAGTCTTTTAACAAAAAACTTCCCATTTCTATCTAGCTCAGTATGAACTATATTTTAGCCTCAATTTTAGCCACTCTTAACTTTCTATCATCTACTCTCAAAAGAGATGATATTTTTAAGATTAGCCAGTGCACGTTTCTTCTCTGTTCCATACCCTCCAATAGTTCTCCAATTTATTCAGGATAGAAGCCTTACACAGACTTTGAAGACCATCCATAATTTAACTTTGGGGACTTATTTCCTATTACTGTCCCTATCAGTTCTACCACTCTGGGCATGCTGGCTTTCCTGATGTTCCTGAAATACATCTTCATCCTAGGTTATTTGTATTGGTTAATTGCTAGGCCAGGAAGTCTTTCCTAGCTATCTGCATGATATATACCCTTACTTCCTATAAATGTTTGCTCAAATCCATAAGTTGACTGCTCTTTTCAAAATATTCTCCTCACACACTCCCTTACTTCTTTAACTTCCCAGTTTATTTTTCAGTTTTCCATATGAATTATAGTTGTATCTAAAATAAAATATAATAGTTATTATATTCGTGATTATCTATTTTCTTTTCCTCTCTCTCTTTTCCTTCCCTTCTGCTTACTATACACTACAATGTAAACTCCAAGAGGGCAGGGTTCTTTGTTTTGTTTGCTGATGAATCTCAAGTACCTTGAAAATTTCATGGAACAGAAATACCGGATAGAGTTATAAATGAAAGTGTTTCCAGCAGTGTCACTAGGTTAATGAGCATCTTAACCTAGTTACGTGATTAGGCTGATGTTGATCTTCTCTCGTCACAAGGACATAAATAGAAGATTATTTATTTTAAGGATTATTTTTCAATGTTATTTCTGACTATTTATTGATTAGCAATTTTCATATAATGCATGACTCTCTCTTGCATCAGGAATCATTTTTAGCATTAAAGAATTATCCCATGGGGCTTCCCTGGTGGCGCAGTGGTTGGGAGTCCACCTGCCGATGCAGGGGACGTGGGTTCATGCCCCGGTCCGGGAAGATCCCACATGCCGCAGAGCAGCTGGGCCCGTGAGCCATGGCCCCTGAGCCTGTGCGTCCGGAGCCTGTGCTCCGCGGCGGGAGAGGCCACAGCAGTGAGGGGCCCGCATACTGCAAAAAAAAAAAAGAATTATCCCATGTACGCTAGCAGTATTTTCCATTTACTCACATCATTTTCTTGTTTTATTCTTTTTTCTTACTATTAATTATCTTCCCATTAAGGATATCTATTTCAGCCCTTTCTATGATTTATGCTTTTCAATGTGATGAACTGTTTACCATAGCATGTAAAAATTGCTCTAGTTTAAAGGAATGTATAAAGGCCAAAAAGTATTATTTTATATGACAAATCATGCCATCTGTTAATAGAAGACACAGTTAACATGCTGTAACTTTAGTTTTATTCTGTGAAGATTTTTGTAAGGAAGTTTAAAGTTCATAAGTACAGGCAGAGTTGTTGTGTTTTTGTTTTTGGACCCACCACCATGCAGAGGAAAGAATAGTGGATTAATTTAGGAAATCATAGATTATAAAGTCCTCAGTGCTGCTACTTTCTTATTGTCTGCTATAAATACGTCACTTCACACCTCTGAAACTTCTTCTCTAATGTCTTGTTTACTTCTAAAGTTCAGTCATCCTACTATTTCTTTAGGGTTCTTGATTGTTAGAAGAAAGACTACAGTGTGTCTTTTCTGACCCTAGTGTTGGTCACCATTTGTTCTGTTGACATATCAGCTCCTTGGCTGCTCCCTCTTTCAGATCACTGTTTCCCTGGATTTGCCTCCTTTCTCCTCTCTATGTATGTCCAACCGGATTGCTTCACCCTATTTTACAATGCAGAGAATAACACTTTGTATAAACAGCCTACTTGAATTTTTGCTTATTTTTCTAACAAATTAGCAACAAAATATTAGGTCAAATATTATGTAAATAAAAATAATTTTCAGGGCTTCCCTGGTGGCGCAGTGGTTGAGAGTCCGCCTGCCGATGCAGGGAACACGGGTTTGTGCCCTGGTCCGGGAAGATCCCACATACCGCGGAGCGGCTTGGGCCCGTGAGCCATGGCCGCTGAGCCTGCGCGTCCGGAACCTGTGCTCCACAATGGGAGAGGCCACAACAGTGAGAGGCCCGCGTACCGCAAAAAAATAATAATAATAATTTTCATGGAAAACTATATTCCTAGAATGGGAGAGGTGAATGCAAAGATAAGAGACTACTATTGTGTACAGTTAACACTGATGGAATAAATTGGTACACCTTGCCAAATGTAGCTATAGAATAGCTGTGTTCATCATCATCCTCATTCTCATCATTACCAGTGATTTTTGCATGATTACTGTGTTCCAGGCAATATTCTAGGTACTCTATATTTAATAATGATTAATCTTAATGATCATAGTATGAGGGAGTTAGTGTTTTGATTCACACTATACAGATGGAAACCTGAGACAGAGAGAGGTTAAATAATCTCTTTACAGTTACAGAGCTTACAAATGGTGAAGCCAAAATTCTAAGTAAATGGGCTAAAAAGCCCATTTTCTTAATTACTATACTATTTTGATTTTATCCTACCCATTAAACTATGGGCAGGGAATTTAGTACACCTTAAGGCAATTAACTCTGTTGGAATCATCAGGAGAGCAAAAGTAGAGGGTGTTAGGTGACACCAAGAATATCTGTGGTTAGAACAGAATTCACGCTAGCAGTGGCTTCCAGAACACTTAATTTTCCTATTTCATTGATCGTAACAAAATATCCCAGAAAGTCCTGAATGACAAATTATAGTTGAATTTTGGGTCAGACCTTTGGGAAACAAAGATATGGGCTGTATAATGGTAGTAAAATTAATGATATAAAACTCAGGTCTGAGAGATTGTAAGACTCCCTGGCTTTTCCTGGTCAGTTTTCCTAAGCTCAGTCTAGCCATCCATTCATAGCAAATTGTGAGTAATCGTCAGAAAAGCCCTGTGGGTTTGGGTCTGTTTGGTCCTGACCTTGCTGTCGTTTGGCTAGGCTGAAAGTTGAGAGTAAAAAGCTGTGTCTTCCACTACTTGTCAAGTGATACTTGCCAACTGTGAAGTTGGTCCTTTTGAATTTGATGTAATCCTTTCTAGAGGAGGCACTGTTCAGGGCTTCTTCGGTTCGGAAGGCAGAAATAAGTCTCAGAATTGAAAACTTCTCAAATTAAGTTAGTTGTCTGTTCTTCTCACATTTCAAAACATTAGATCTATACTTGTAATTTCCAATTTCAGGGAGCAATAATTTGGCATTAAATTTTACAATAATATGTGTATACTGGTGTAAGGAACTACTTTTTCCTAGGTTTCAGGAAGTTTGATGAATTCCAGTTCCCCTAATTTATTGTCTGTAGCATAAGTTTTTAGTCTCTTTCTCTATGTTTATATTGTACCTGAGATTGTTTAAACCTCGATAAACCAAAATAATAGAAATAATAATGATAACAACAAATAATAAGCTAACATAAGCATGGAAATCAAAAACTCCTTAGGTCTCTTGAACAAGTTTAAGAAGGAAACAGAGAGAATTCTTAGTAGCCAACATCCCTGAGCAGTTTTGGGATAGCCTTGGAATTTTCAAGTGCAGAGTCTCTGACTCAAAGAACTGTGAATTGCTAAATCTAGTGAGTAGAAAGAAAGCAAAAGTCACGGCATAAATGACTAGGAAAATAGAAGTCGGAAGGTATACAAAAGGTAAAGATTTTAATTATTCAGTTGGTAGTATTAATAGACTAATTAAGAACATGGAAAAACTCAGAAGGTTAATCATATAAAAATATTGTTTTAAGTAGGACACAAATACAGTTACTAAAATAGTAACTGTACTTTACGTGTGTCAGATTAGGGATCCTCTTATTTTGATTGTATGCTTGTTCTAACTTTCTTTCATTTACTTCCCAAATTTCCTTAATATGGTAAAGTTGAATCACATAAGATAAATGGAATTTAACAGCAAGATGTGATATACAACAGCCTTCAGCAGTTTTAGAATTTAAAGTTGACTCCATAGAGCGTAATAATTAAAAGAATATTGATTGTTTGAATCGTCTAGGGAAGTCTTGGTAATTTTTAATGTTTTTTTACCTCAGTGAAGCCACCATTAAGTATTTGTTGTGTGCATGTTGTGTGTTTGGCCCTGTGTTACATTGTGCGAATTAAAAGGAAGAAGGATTATATAGCGGAAGGTCCTTTTATCAGATATAACTGCACAAGGTTAAAGATAAAACCTACCCTTAAAAAGCATCAAGTAACAAAATCATACACAAGTAAAGCTAAACTGCATGGTACAATCAAGTTGTAAATATGTAAAAAAAGAGAAAGAGAGGTCTGAGAAGAGGATCAGCGCCAACTGTGATTGTCAAAGATGAGAACTAAGCAGGAGCTTAAAAGATGAAGCTGGGGCTTCCCTGGTGGCGCAGTGGTTGAGAGTCCGCCTGCCGACGCAGGGGACGCGGGTTTGTGCCCCGGTCCGGGAAGATCCCACATGCCGCGGAGCAGCTGGGCCCGTGAGCCATGGCCGCTGAGCCTGCACGTCCGGAGCCTGTGCTCCTCAGCGGGAGAGGCCACAACAGTGAGAGGCCTGCGTACTGCAAAAAAAAGAGATGAAGCTGGCTATAACTTAGAGTAGGGGAGGAGGCAAGCAATGGAAAAAAAAAAAAAAAAAGAATTGGGCCACAGGGAACAACTGAGTATGTTGAAGTGAAGGTTATACTAAGAATCCTGACCGGAGTAGTGGAAGCTAAGTTGGAATAAGTCAAAAGGGAGAAATTATTTATGGAGTATAGCTAAGGGGAGATACTTGAATTTTTCTAATAATTTGCACTACATATTTTGAGCAGAGAAATGACATTCATCTCAGAAAATATTATGAACCATCGCCTATGTTATAGTTGGTTATAAATGGTAAGAGTGAGGTGTTGAGATTTGTGGAGTGGTGAAGAGGTTTGTGTAAAAGGAGCTGCAAAGTGCAACTTGAATGAAACAGTAATCCTTTGTATGTAGTATTAAATTAATTAATTTAGAAGATTAATATTGAATGCAGATGTAAAATAGATTAAAGAGTAAAGGCAATGGATTCAGGAAGACATTTGATCTTTTTTCAGACTAGCTTTTCAATATGAATGGTCACTCCTTCTTAACCACATTATTTACAAGGCAAACAGAGGAAGATCCTCAGAAATATTCAAGAAGTTGGATAGTAAAAAGAGAGAGTGGTGTCTCAGTAGCCAGCATTTTGAAAGCTTTGGAGATGGAGAGGGTAGTGAAAGTATCAAATGTTGCTTAATAGATCAAGCAATCTGCTAGGAAGTAAAGAAAAAGCACCTTTATATTTAACCATTGGAAGTTATTCTTGACATTTATGCCAGTGGTTTCACTGAATTGGTAGGAGTTGGAGAATGAATGGATATAAGAAAGTAGAAAAAGAGGATAGAATATGCTTTCCACAATTGTTTTGGGTATAAAAAATTAAAATTGCATTTTGGCATGGAGAAGGTGACTAGGAGAGCTTATTGTTTTATTTGCTTTGTTTAGGAAAGTAGTGTCTTGAGCTTGTCTATAAACCATTGGAGGAGAGACTAATAATATGAGACATCATAATTAATAGGGTCAAAAATAGGAGAAATGAAGAGGATCAAGAGTGCAGGAGAGAGTATGGGGGAGGGAAAAAATAAGTTTTAGTTTCAGACTCTCAAAGTCATGATATTTTCTGATTATTGCCAGGCATTTCAACTTCCTGATACATGTGTGTGCACAGGCACACATACACACAGACACACACAGAGCCCCATATCTATCTGAACCTTTATTAGCCTATTCCATATATTCACACACCAGAGCACTAAACATAGGGAGCTTAGTCTTTACTGTTGTTTTTATTATTATTTTAGTTTATTTGATAGCCTTCAAATAGGAATATTTTTAGTTTCACTGACAAATGTGTTCCCTGGGTCAATAGTAATTTAAGTCAAATTCCTAAATGTTCAAGAAAAATGTTTTTAATAGATAACTGAATACAGGTTTAAAGACCTTGAGGGATATTTGAGTCTGTCCTTCCTTTTTTCTTTCTACATGATAAAATACCTCCACAAAAAAAATACTGTTTCATAATGTCACTCTTATATCCTGTGGTTTTTGTCAAAGTTACAAATCTTGTGAATTAAAGCTCAGAAGAAAACTGGATTTATTACTTCAGAATCAAGATTCTTATAGCCAGTCAAATCTCTGATGGAAAACCCGCAGGGTGATCTTCACATGCCTTTAAACTCTCTGTTCTAAGGAGAAAGTGGCACAGTTTTTAAAATGTTCACTGTCTCTCAGTATAGTTTTTAATGAGCTGATACCTGTACACCCCTCTGAGCAGTTCAAATCAGCGTTCTTTATATATAAAGTAGACATATAAAAGTAAAAGACAAGTAAGTAAAAAGCATGATAGATCATGTGAGTACTAATTTTAAGAGATACGAAAAAAATACAGTCTAATAACTTAAAAATATAGAAATTGAAGACTTTATCACAATTGTCTTTACAAATGCTCTGAATAATAACAGACTGCTCTGGAAAAGTCATGAAATGCTTTCCTAAAAAGTGTTAGTAGTCATACAGTGTTTCTGAGGTGTATGTTCTTAATGATAAATAGGTGAACTGAAAAATCACTTTAATTAAGGAGACAAAGTTTAAATTATTTAGCTCCTCTGTTTCTTGATACAGATTACTTTTTCTCATTTTTTTCATACTCTGGATCTTACTGCACTCTCCAAATACCTCATTTATTCAGCTCTTTAAAAGACAAGAACACATTCTGCAATGTAAATACCTATTAATTAGTAATGAATCCCTGGAAGTCAATACATAAAGTAAATCTCCCAATAATGCATCACTGTTATGTCTTGTCAGCTGTTTGAATATAATTTGTTGGGATGCTGGTGTTTTATGACCAATATATAAAGTATCAACAATAGTGAAAAGCATATTTTAGTTTCTGGAGATGCCTTAGTCAGCCTGTAATTTTTTTTGTTTGTTTTTAGTTTTTTACACAGAGTGATTTGCAGCACAGTCTCTGGACCCAAAATGCCGGGGCTCTTATCCACACTCTACCATTTCCTATCTAGTTACTTCACTTCTCTGGCACTTGGTTTTCTCATCGATGTAATAGAGCTCATAATAATAATGATATAAAGGATTGTAGTGAATATTAAATAAAACATCAGGGAGTTACCTGGCAAATAGTAAGCATTCTACAAAAGGTCGCTGCTATTAATTAACAGTTTCTTTTTTTTCACATGAAAAAAATACATAATAATCCTCCCTATGTTACAAAAGAGAAAATATGTTTTAGATTCTGGATTACAAAAAGAAAAAGTATAAAATGAAAGAATTTAACTTCAACACATTTGCCTTTGTTCTCCTAGCTACTAACCTTGACAAAGGAGTGCTGACATTTTGGAGAAATAGACTTTCTTGGTGAATGTTACCACTTCTTTGTTCTGGTTTTTGACATTTACTGTTTCAACCAACAGTCTAAGTGAAACCATACAAACATTGGTGTCCAAGATGGGACAAAAGGTGATATTGTGATTTGAGCAATAGAGAAGGATTTGAAAATTCAGCATTTTGTTTCCATGTATATCACTGACTGAGTCTGGAAAGAAACAAATTATAATCATAATTGAGTCAAGACATTCTTAGAATTTTTAGATGTGCTCAAGTTTAACATTCTCTTCAGTCTAGCCGAAGGACACCGTGGATTTAGGCGAGTAATGGTCCAAGCCATCAACTGTCTTTTAAAATTCATGTTGATTACTCTGGTTTAGTGAATATGGTTTGTCTTTCTTCAGCAAATGCCAGCTCTTGAATAGTTATTAAGGGTCAATGTCATTAATACTTCCAAGGGGCTCTTTGACCTCAGAGCACCCTTCCTTGGTAGAGGCACTTGTATTTTCAACACTTCATAGCTGGCAACATGATGTGGAATGTTTCCATCCATGTCTGAAAAATATTCTTGGATTTGTTGTCTGATGTGAAACCCCCAAGAATACTGAAGATTGCTTTGGGGATGGTGCAACTTAGGCACGATTTTGTTGGAAAAGAGGGACACCAAAAATGAAAAGAAAATCCTAAAGTAAATTAAAGAGTAATTCAAGTCATAGAAGTGGTGGCACGGAACCTATGTGGCACTTCAGTTTTCCCTGGTCGCACATTTCCCCACAAATGTTTTCTGGTGTTACTTCTTTCAAGCCTTTTGGGCACATATATTTGTGACCTCTGGTAATATAAAATGAACATGTAATGTTACTCTTTGCTGAAGGAGTTAAAAAACATAAAGTTTATAATAACACCTATCATGTATTTTATTCATAAATGTCACACACTCTAAGAAAATTTCTGTGAATTTGGGGAGGGTGTTTGCAAGAGATAACCTAAGATGTGAGAGTTCATTCACAGTTATGCAATCATTGGGGTTTTTTTTTTCATACTTTCCTTAATATTTTCTACATAGATAATCATACAATATGTGAATAAAGACAGTTTTAAGTATTCCTTTCTAATCTTGCCTTTCTTTACCAAATTTTGTCAATTTTTTCCTCATGTTTTTCTGCTATAGTTTTAGGTTGAGATGCATTTATAGGTGTATTTCTTCCCACTGTGTTTATGTTTTTACTATGTCCCTCTTTACGTCTAATGGCATTCATTTCCTTAAAGTCTGTTTTGTCTGACGTTAATACAGCTACTCCAATTCTCTTATGCTACTATTTACGTGGTATAACTTCGTCCATCTTTTCACTTCCAACCTAATTTTAGTTTTGAATTTAAAGTGGATTTCTTATAGATAGCCTTTAACTGAATCTTGCTTTTTGACCTAATCTGACAGACTGCTATAGGTTTGGAGTGTTTTAGTTCCTTCACAACTAATGTAAGAGTTAATATATTTGGATGTAGGTGTGCCATTTGTTATTTGTTATCTATTTGTCTGAATACCTTTTTTGTCCTTCTGTTTCTCCTTTAATCTTTTCTGGTTTTGTTATACCATTAGTTTAACACAATAGCTAATATATCATTTTGATTCCTCTATTGACTTTTAAACAATACTTCTTTGTGTTACTTTTTGGTTCCTGTAGTGATTTCAGGGTACATCTCTCACTTACCAAAACCTACTTCAGACTGGTCCTGAATTAATTCTGGTAAATATTTTTTAAAAGTTTTATAAGTATAGTTTTCCCTGTCCCCTATGCCATTGTTGTTATATATATTATATCATATATGTCTTAAAATCAAATATAGAGTCTTATATTTACTTTAACCACTCATGTAACTTTTAAATAATTTAAGAAAAGATACATTAGTGAATAGTAACAGAATGGGAAAAAAGCAAAAATTATGAGACTTTTACTCTGTTATATTTGCCATTTCGGTTTCTAAATACCACATATTGTTCAAAGCTGTCATCAGTAAAATAAAATGACATATTCTCTTCTTATCATGGGAGGCATATAATTTCTGTAAGGTAAGCTATTCTTGTAGGAACTCCAAATTTGATGTTATTGTGGTATCAACTTAGAATTGAGCTAATTATACTAGTTGTTTGATATTGTATGTGCACACACACACACACGAGACAAATATACTCTTAAGAATTAACATTTCATATTTCTTCTCATTTTACTAAGCATTTCAACATACCTTTCCCCATGTGGTTATATTTGAGGGATCTACTGTTACAGAATATTATATGTGAGTTAACTATGTTCTGAGAGGCTGTTTTCTCTGCCACACATTATATAGTCAGATTTCAATTTTTGTCAAATTTAGTCGCCTCCTTCACCATAAAAGTAGCAGCACATGGTTAAATCAATTTTTTGAACCTATGTAAAAGGCTAAATTCCTGATTTTTAAAATAGTTTCTTATCAATATTTTTTGGTTTTGTTTTGTTTTATGGTGACACTCAAAGTATGTGACTAATTTTCTATGTTAACTATGGGCCATGAGTATCACTTAGGGGTGAATAAGATATTTTCTTCAAACAATGGGAGATCTTTAATATAGTGAGAATCAATGCTGATGTAATGCAAAACCATTTATGATGTGTTTATCAAAGATCCAAAGCACACTGATTGAAGAGTGAAAGCTCCTGGAAATAAATTATGAAAGGATACAAATGAAGACACACATTTTCATGACTGTGCCTCATTTCCAGAGCCTGGTGATAGTCCTGCTGTTCTCAGCATGCTACCCAATGATGACCTCATCAGTAACATAAGATGCATTCAGCAATCTGACACCTAGATGGCAGCCTACAAAATATAAACACAGTGCCTTCAAATGGACCATAAAGCCTGCCTAAAATCTACAAATTAGTAATAGGAATGCCTGTTACATCATTACATCATTTTTGGGTATACCCAGCAAATTACTCCCTGATGTATGCATTTGGAAAAGAAAAAAATTTTTATATGTGTGTGTGTAAAAAATTGTTCTTATTTTACTTTATGTTTTCTAAAATGTAATGTCTTATAACAAGAGAGTATACCAACAAAGGTGGACCTGACAAGGACAGCACTGAGGAGCTTGCTTTGATTGTGTCCATCGTGTTACATAAAGACACATTTGGAATAAGAGCTACAGTTCAGAACCCAGTGGGCGTAAACACTTCAGTGCACCTTCAGGAATTAATAAAAGCTTTTCTGTTCTGTGGATGATAGAGACTCGCATAAATGCATTACCATTGATCTGTTTTAGCAATGACATTTAATCTTGCTTTAGGAGAATCTTTCCTAAGGTTGAATGAACATCACTATATCTTTCGCTTTAGGTTCCTTGAAACCTGTGAGGAGAATTTTCTTTAAAAAAAAAACAACACAGTGTTGTCATCTTAACCATCTAACTTTAGCAGTTCAGGCAGAGTTCCTTTTCTTCAGGCGTTGTACGGGATCCACCTCACAAATAGTTTCATGGAGAGAAGTCAATGATGCTAAGATGGTAGGTGCCAGCAAGTCTAGTTGTGATAGATGAAGAGTGGTTTCAGATAAGGATTTATTCTCATTTCAGAACTTCATATTCTAGTTGACATTATTCCTTGAGAATACAAACCTGGGACGCAGGTTCCCTGAATTATCTCTAAAACATTATTATCATAAGAAAAATGTACCCACCAAGGTGTTGTCAGTCAAGGGACAGCTTGAGTGGGGTGTCTGTCAACTTAAGTATGAGGCACGGAGAATGAATGAGTCATATTTTTGTGCCCACTTGAAGTGCCTCTCTTGATACTTAATATACATGTAAGAGGTAGTCCTTGAAAGGAATCGCACTCTTATAAGTCCTCTTATAACCTAATTCTTGCCTGGGGAGATATGAGGAGGAAAGCATTCATCACTATTAACTGTTTCAAATACTATAGCTGGCACGAAAGTAAACACAGGAGGAGCAAATCATCCTGAATTACAGATGTTATGTGCTATTTTTACGGCACCAGGTGGGAATGTTAACACTTAATCAGTCTCTCTGGCATTATTTCCTGTTTGTACTGCCAGCTTTATCACCATGAAAGATGCTTTGATCCTCTTCTGTAGTGTCAAGAACAACAGGTCACAGCATCAGTGACATTCCAGTCAATGGGGTATCATTTCACATTAGTTGTTATCAGATATGATATTTCACTAATGCATTTTGACATCTGGCACAATACCAGGTGCCTCTCTATGTAGATATAGCTTATAGATATATAGATGTAGTTATGGATCTCCTAAAATGGAGATTAACTGCAAAGCAGTATTTTTTTCTCACTGTTCTAGATTTTGAAATCAGAAGGCAATATTCTCTTTTATATATATATATATATATATATATATATATATATATATATATCTAATGCATTTTGACATCTGGCACAATACCAGGTGCCTCTCTATGTAGATATAGCTTATAGATATATAGATGTAGTTATGGATCTCCTAAAATGGAGATTAACTGCAAAGCAGTATTTTTTTCTCACTGTTCTAGATTTTGAAATCAGAAGGCAATATTCTCTTTTATATATATATATATATATATATATATATATATATATATCTGCAAAGTCAGATTTATGAGATATCTTGGATAGAAAACAATCATTTTTGCATTATAACATCAAGAATATGTTAAGGCTTCCCCATTTCCCCTCTAAAATGTACACAACTTTTATTTTTAATAATGCAAACTCTTAATACAAATGGTTCTATCTGCTTAACATGTAAAAGACAGACTAGACTTTTTCCTAAGATTATTTTTACAATTAAAAAAAAAGTTAGAGAAGGAACATTTTGCATTGGACCAAAAATAATTCAAACAGATGAGGTAATGCATTCTTTTGCATCACTTCTACTTAAGCAATATTCTTTGAGGTTTCTAAGTGGCTTAAAAGGTGATTTTATAGGTTGAAATATTGTCCTCTGTAGCTTTATGGTCAGAGCAAAACAGTACTCATCTGGAGTGCATATAGTATTGCACACGGGGTTAATTAGGTTAGGGATGAATTAATTTGTAACAATTTCCGTTATTTGACAGGCATCAATAATATAGTATATTACTTGCATTCCAGACATCAACATACTGCCATGACCCAGTCAGATTCAATTTGGGAAAATCTTGGATCATACGAATATTTTATTATTGATTTTTGTAACATCATATTTTACAATCAGGCCTGGTTATAAAACACCATAATAACTTGAGGAGATATTTTAGAAAGTCATACTGTTGATGAATGGAAATCATGCTTTCTGTAGTGAAATGAAAACTCACTGTTCTCTTCCTGGAATGAGATGTTAAGGTATAGGTTTGTACATTATTAACAGCTATTAAGGAAGTTCCTTCTTTAAGGACTTTCTCCATCCTTTGATTGGATGTTTGTATTGGGGGGTTAGAGAAGAGTACGAGTTTGTATAACTCGGTTATCCTGGCTTCTTTTCAAGCCCTTTCCATTTCAGACTATTTTTGATTAATTTGACTTCTTCTATAAATCCTTCTATATGTCCAGTCCCCCACTCCTTTGTATACAATGATTAGACAAAATATCTGATTTTGCACATAAATGATCAAATGGCAGGCTGCTTTGATACAAAAGAGTTATGTTGATGGTACCTGTGGTTAAATGCATTCTATTTCCAAACAAGTGCTTACATTTATCAAAAACCTATTTGTAGAACTTTTGGTTATGGAAATGACAAGCTGAGTTTACTCACAATATGTAAACGTACAAAAATGACACCACTGAAGAATGATAGAGTTAGAAAGCACAAGAACTGCTATTAAGTAATGAGTTTTCTTTTTGTGTATATATTTGAAAAGGTAAAACATCTTGCACAAATGTTTATACTGTGTTATGACGTTTAAACTGTTTTGTGGAATCAGAATTACACAAACACACGCACACAAACACATATGTACATGCATATACATCTCCCAAAAAGAATGATAAATATTGATGTTCCTTAACCTCAAAGTTGCTCAATCCACACTTCCTTGGTTCTCATACTTTTTGTATTTTATTCAGAATATTTTATTCTTGCTCATTCTTTTGCTGAAGTTATCAAGCCCTAGTATCCATATATCGCATTCATTACTCCCTGTACCTCCTTCCCAGTATCATTTACTCTTCCTCTAGGTTCTAAAATGTAGACAGTTTTCTAAATTTATATTCATAAATTCATTTATCTTTTTTCTCTGTTCTTTTTTCCTATATAACCTGAGAACTTTTGGGGAAAGAGATTGAGAGGGGAGCTAATATTGTGGCAGGGCATGAGTACTAGCTACCATAAATGCACACACATACACAAGTGCATATGCATGTATGTATGTATGTATTAGAGTTAATCTGTTTCAATAAACATTAACTATCAATTTTATATTGGGGAGTGTTAGGATACCTAATATACAAAGATATATAAGGGATAACTCCTCTTCTCATTGAATTTTCAGTGTAATAGGGCTGAGAGCCCCACAGAGAGATAATAAGAGTATAATATATTAAGACTGAAGTATAAGCAAGTGCTAAAATTACAAACAGGAGAACTACATAGTTAGTACACCAGTCAGGATGGTGAGAAAACTGAAACTCGTAGAGACTAAGCACAGTGGCACTACTCATCAAAACCCTATCCAGAGGAGAGGACTTGCCCCAAACTTGTCCTGTTGGGAGACAGGCTTATCCTTTGTGTGAAAATGGGGGCCTCAGACTGTGTAAACTGATGCCATAGAATGTTGAAATAGCTTCTCTCTCTCTTAATGCTAAGCTACCATGTGAATTCCCTGTTAAAAAAAAAAAAGCTTAGCACATTTTCAGTTGAGGCTCATGGTGTAACATCTTGCTTTTGATATGCTACCTATAAGTATCCATAGAAATGAATTTAAGATACTCTTAGGTTTGTGTCTACAAATAATGGTATACATATACATACATATAAAAATTTATAAACACCAATTTGTTCTGTTATTATTTTAAAACTGTGTGCATTTAAGCAATGGCTGTGTTCAAAATGTTCAGAATTCTAAGCGCTAGAAATTTCTGATATTGAAAAAATTGCATACTTCTAAGAAGGGTGACTGTTTAATTTATATTGTCATACTACTCATTTTATTGATAATATTTAGGAGAATGATAGGCATGCATGCATGTACAAAGAATTCAAATAGAAAATGATGGGGAAAACCAGATGCAAGTGCCAACTCCCTGCCATTATCCTCCCACGATGCCAAGCCTTTCACTTCGTCTGATGCAGCAGCATTTCAGTGGCCTCCAGCTGTGTTCAGAATAGTGTTCATCTCATGGCGTTCCCTAGTGTCCCAAAGGTGTTTAATTTTCAAGTTATAGTTGACACATACAAATGGAAATTCAGCAAATGAAAGAGTAACTTGCGATAAGAAACTAAAGGTGACTACAGGGATATTATCTTTGCTTTAGGGGAAACATGTTCTCCAATGTGATCATTGAACTATCTTATGTCATCTTCTAATCCTGGGAGACCAGTGCTAAATAGATGACCAAGTCTATTTATTCTAGGATATGAGATTTTAAATAAAACAACCGTCCTGTGAACTTTTTTCTTTAAAGCCATGGAGCTACATAGCAAGAGCTTTTAATCCTTGTTTAAACTTAATTATATGCTTATTTAGAATCTTGATTAGCAAAAATTAATTATTAGGTTACCAGCAATGAATATAGAGATACAACATCACAGAAAATATTTGAAAGTCTCCTACAACTTCTGAAAAATCATCAATGGAATATTCAAATATGGTATTATTGACTAAAATTACTTTATTCACGTGGTAAGTAACAACCTATCTCAATGAACTTACTATAAATTCCTCTGTAAAGTAAAATTGAAAAGAAATTCCTCAAGAAGAATCAGTATCATCCTAGCTACTGAAAAGTCAATTTTGTGCCAATAATAATTGACAGAGGAAGGAATGATGGATAATATAAATTTAGGGAGGGGTACTCGTTTTGTTTCTGTTTCTCCATGGGGAAGTTGACACCACTGGCTTGGTATATTAGACTGCTCCCAGAGTTCAATATAGGAACACGTATGTAGAATAAAATATTATCAAAAGCACATGCATTCCAGGTTAAATTGACCCGGGATAAATTTGTTATTTGCTCTTAAAGTTCTATGCCGTGAGCACAATGGAAGCAGCACATGAGATGGAGGAAGACCTGGTATCAATTCCATCTACAGCCACCAATGAGGTCTGAGACCCACCGTGGGGTCTGGTACAAATTCCCTCAACGTAAGACAGCACCCAGCTAGGTAGGGCTGGTCAGGACTAGAGCACAGGTCTGTTACCTCCCAAACTTGAACTGTTCTTTCTTCTACATGAAAGGATAGAGTTGAAAATGGAAGCTGTGCTTATAGTTCAAACTATTGATAAAATAATAGTAAGTTAAAATATGTAAATATTAAGATAAAATAAGTTAAAATATTTATGCTCTAAGGAAATGTTCTGAAACTACTGCAATAAATAAGCACTCCCTTTAAATTTCTGTTAGTCCATTAGAAGACCTGCAACATTCTACTCATTTTTTTTTTTTTTTTTTTT
>NW_006796449.1:584800-586029 GCF_000442215.2 Lipotes vexillifer | reverse complement strand
TTTGCGGTACGCGGGCCTCTCACTGTTGTGGCCTCTCCCGTTGCGGAGCACAGGCTCCGGACACGCAGGCTCAGTGGCCATGGCTCACGGACCCAGCCGCTCCGCGGCATGTGGGATCTTCCCGGACTGGGGCACGAACCCGTGTCCCCTGCATCGGCAGGCGAACTCTCAACCACTGCGCCACCAGGGAAGCCCTCTACTCATTTATTAATTGCTTGTGATTCTTAGGAATGCTTAATTTATTACCAAGTATGAGTAAACAGAAAGGAGTATCAAAGAGCCTTGTAAATCAGCTTGGACAAAGGAGCAGGTTTATAAGTATACATAAAAGTGAATCCCTAAATATTCAATTAATAAATGCCATAAGGGAAATAGACTCCATGCTGTGCTACTTTTGCGAAAATCAAAAGGATGAGAAAGAGTTAAAATAGCATTCTATATACGGTATTAGGATTCCTAAAGGAATATAACTTATAAGGCTGAGCTGCTGCTCCTAGCGCTGTGATATTTAGATGTGTAAATGTGTTGGCTTCTGTTAAGTTAGATCTATAATACCTTATGCAGGGTGGAGCTGAAGTATCTTATTTCTGAGGTTTCACTTGCCAGAGAGTAAGTCTAGAATTTTGGTAGAATTATATAAATTCTGGCATAAACTATTCAAATGAATCTGCTTCATTGGAAAAGTCCATTTGGGGAAAAAAAAACACAGTGACTGCACAAATAAAAGTATATACTCAGGAGAGTTTCCTATTTGGCACCAAGGAATTATTCAAGTATCCATTGGGTCTTTGGAAATAATTCTGTGATCACCTAAAAGAGCCTGCCAATTATTGCCATATGTGCATGTGGTTTTCACAATCTGGACACTTATCCCCTAGGATTTGGACTAATAGCTCTAGCCTTTTACTTCTCATTAACTGTCAGAAAAGCTATCAGACAGAGGAGACATTGGTCAGTGCCAACATGATACAGATTTGGACAAGCAGCTGAAAGTTGAAAGGATCATATCACCTTAGTCTGTACTTAAGAAGAAATAAGTCTCAGGAAAACTAAAGAGTTTTAAAGTCAGATATGTTTTGAAACTCAGTAAAAGAGGCTCCTTCAAGAAGTGAGGAGAAGATGTGGAGGCAAGTCGGCCAAATTTGTTAAGTGTTTGCTAGTGCGTATGGCAGCCAGAAAATAAAAATAAAGAATTGGCAGTACTGCGGGTGGAAAGAGTGAATCTATAT
>NW_006796449.1:583230-584730 GCF_000442215.2 Lipotes vexillifer | reverse complement strand
GAATCTATATAAAGAAGCAAAGAGGCTTTGAGCTATAAAGTCAGAGGTAATTGTTTCAATTACCCCTGAGGAGACCCATTCAGCACCTTCCACCAGTAAATGCAAGGGTTACAGAGAAAGTGAAGGCATTAGTCATGTGTGATGGGATGGACTGGCGTATCAACCAGGAACCAAGGGCAAAACATTGCTCTGGTTTGTCTGTGTTAAATAAAAAGTTGTATAGACATAATATATCTATGGAAATCTCCGGGGTCACAAAGAGATCATTGGAAGTATTGGGAACAGTGAAGTACTTAGCCAAACATCTATCAATAATTTACTTTGACAAGAAGGTGCTGTGTTGTGATATATTTTTGTGAATCCTCTGGAAAATTATAATTTTAACAGAGAAGGATATTGCAGTAATATTTCAAGGAGAAATGAATGCCTAATATATTTCCAAAAGTAGAAAATTAAGAAGAGGAAGATGAGGTTTAATATTGTTAAAGTATAATGACAAATCTATTGATTTTTGTCATAGATTTTAGAAATGTTTGTATACACTATGTAAATATTTAATTACTTATATGAATATATAGTAATACTAATTTCTAATATGTATTTGAAACATTATACTCTCATTTAATTCTTATGAAATCCTGGTAGGTCTTTTTTACCATCCCTATATTATGGACACAGAGAAACTGAGAAATGAAAAGGCTTTGTAACTTGTTCAGCTGCATAGTCTGGTAGTGGCAGAGTTAAGATTTGAACCTGAGAAGTCTGCACATGTGCTCTTAATTACAATATGAACATTAAAATAATGTCTCAGCATTAATGTTGCATTTTAAAGTGTTGCTCCAGTAGTCATGATATATTTTTGATGATCTGCTCATAATATTTTTTTCCTTATCTGCTTTGTGATAAATAATGTGTATTAGCAAAAATCAGGCAAATGTTGAGTTCATGAACACAGGTTTTCTGTTTGGGAAGCCAAGTATCTATTCATGAGCAAATCAAAATCAATATTCTGGTTTAATTACTACCATGTTCTAAGTGGAAAAATCACCCAACTTAGTAAAGACACTTCGTTTTTTCTAATATATCTGTAACATGGAAGATTTCTCCAGCAATATTTTATTGTACTCTTTTTACATAAAAAAGCCATATATTGCTTGATTATGTTGGCTCCTCTCAAAACCCCTATTCTTGATAACCAACTTCATCTGGTGTCATTAAATGAAAGCCTATAGGACAAAGAAAACTAAATGCAGCATTTTCCTTAACATGAAAATATTGGAATCAGTTTCTTTGCAGTACAAATAATATAAGTACCACACAATTTAGTACAGCAAATGCTTACTTGGCATTTCCAATCGCCTAACACAATGAAATATACCGCCAATTAAACTATTGTGTCCTTACCCATATATATCCATTCATTCCATCCTCAGGAAATAGGGATAGCACCCAAAAACTCAAACAAGAAACTTAGATGTCAGTCCTTATGCTTCTTCTACC
>NW_006796449.1:560476-583179 GCF_000442215.2 Lipotes vexillifer | reverse complement strand
CTCTTTCCAAGAGCTATCAACATTTCCTACATAATGTATCTCAAATGAATTCACGTCTTTCTATGCCCATAACTATTTTTCTATCTATGTCATATCATCTCTAATCTGAATTATTTCGGTAGCATCTTGTCTGCCCCATTCTTGACTCAGTTCGTTGCGTTTTCGCCAAAGGAGCAAGAATGAGCTGTTTGAAATGTAAATCTGACTGTGGTGTACCCTAGCATAAAACCTTTCAACGACCTCCCGCACCACTTACTGTGTAAAAACAAGCCCTTAATATAAGGGCCTGATAGGTCTGCGTGCCTCCCCAGAATGATTTGAGACCCATGTATCCTCTCAGTTTCAGCTATACTCTCTTTTTTCTTTCACTTTCATAAACTATTAAAACTCCTTCCTGCCTCTAGGCTTTCACCCTAGAATGCTCTGCCTTCCACTTTTTGCTTCTGTCTTTTACATAACACCTACATCCTTTAGTGCTTTGTACATATCATAGAAGATGATAGATTTCACTTTTAAGGTTAGATGGTGTACATATTGTAATCATTATTATTACTCAATTGGAAATTCGCATACACCTTTTCTCTTCTAGGCTAATATGTTCATTCAGGAAATTAAGTTTCTTCAGTAAATAGACCTCATATATATTTTTTTTATCCTGGAGATAGTTGCTTAAATGTAATTGAAGAATTTCTTTAAAAGAAATGTTTAGGAGAAACTGGGGAGACGCCTAGTCTTCTTTATTTCTAGTTTTAAAATATGATTTATGATTTATCATTAATCATATATATAAGATTTTATATTATGTATATCTTACATATATTATATATTCTGCATTTAGCACCTAATGGAACACATACAAATATATTTTTAAATTGTCTTGTCTTCCTCCTATTTTTGCATTATGGAGCTTCATGATTGATTCATTGCATGAGACTGATTCTTTAAAGGGAAATTTGGTCTACTAAGATGTTTAGGATTGGTTAAACCTAGTAATTGGGCATGGGAAATATTATAATGGGACACTGCTATAGAGAGAAGGAGAAAGCTTCCATTATTCTCTCAAAATTTACTGCATTTGTTCATCACTTTTCATGAGCCAAGCATTCTAGGTGCTCATTATCTTAGCTGTCACACCACAGTAATATAATAGGAGTTGAGTTTTAAAGAGTAAAATGTTTTTTATACATGTGTTTTATAAAAACAGGGTCATACCTTCAGCATGTAGTTTATATGGAGGTCTAGTAACTCTATTGCCTTGCGAGATATATCACTTGTCAACTGAGTTAAGCGCAGTTTTGAAAAAAGGATTTCAGGTAGTGGCAATTTTCTCAGTCCTATAAGCACACACATGGTTAAATGTGAAGGCAATCAAAAATGAGAACTGGACCATGAGTTTGGATTATTTCAGATATTACTGAACATGAAATTAAATTTATGTAGTCACACAGTTCATTCTCCTTTTTTAAGATATAGCTTCCTACTATATTATCATCAAATAAATTGAAAGTACTGTGAACCAAGATTTCTCAGAAGGAAAATTGTATGGATCCCGAGGTTATAAATTATGTTAAGGCATTTTAAATGTGCTATTTTCTGATCCTAATTAATAAAAAATTTATTGGTTTTAAAATCAGTTGTTACTTAGTTGTGCTGAATATATAATCAGAGTGACAAGTACAGATTGGGGCAAGTGCTAAGGCCTTTTCTAGGCATCTTTTTTTTTTAATTTTTATTTGTTTTTTATTGAAGTATAGTTAATTTACATGTTGTGTTAATTTCAAGTGTACAGTAAAGGAGTTCAGTTATACATATATATATATGTGTTCTTTTTCAGATTCTTTTCTGTTATAGATTGTTACAAGATAGTAGGTCCTAACAAGGATTTACTTTTTTACCTATTTTTTATACAGTAGTCTGTATATGTCAATCCCAAACTCCTAATTTAATCTCTCCCCACCACCCCAGCTATCCCCTTTCTATTTCTGTTTTGTCAATAAGTTCATTTGTGTCATTTTTTTTTTTTAGATTCCACATGTAGGTGATATCATATGATATTTGTCTTTTTCTGTCTGATCTAAGCACCTCTTCTGAAGTGCATCAAATCTCCCCCAGTCTTGGGAAAGTTGCTATTTTGTTTAACTCTTGTTAGTATCCTATTTGCTCTTCAGTAGATACTTTGAAGAACTCCAAATACAATGTAACTTTTTAGTGAAAAACACCTATATGATATATAAAGTTGAATACTGTATTTTCCTAGGCTACTTGAGAATTCTCTATGTCTAACAGACTAATAAATTACACCGTAAAGTGAAATTGCATTAGCCCTTTTTGTTTTTGATTAGAAACTGTTTATGGTATGCTTTTCCCCCACTACAAAATAAAGTTCCTTGTTTCAGCTGGTAACAAAGAGAAAGTAGAAAATCCAATCTATGAAAAGCAGGCAGATTCCCCTGCACAGAAGTCTAGCTCACAAATACCTTTCTAACAGACCTACAACAGTTAAGCATTTTCTGTTCATTATGAATAGAATTTCCTTCCATCAGAGCCATTCATCTTGCTAGACGTAGGCTTGAGATATTGTTGACAAAAATTACTATTGGCAAACGGTTACTGCAAGAAAATGAGGTAATCTATTTTCCTTGTGCCAGTAAGATCTGTCTAATATTTTTATAGTCATACTATATAAGTTTGTTACATTAATTTTAGGGTGATGGATCCATTGTCAGTTCTTTATTAGTTATCACTTTTAAGTTTTACATGATGGAAGACAATGGAAACAAAAACACATACATATCTGTGTCTAGCAATCCCTCAGACTTGGGTATAATTTCTGGTTACAACATTTAAAATAGTGGGGTAAGCAGCTAATGCACTTAATATCATTAAACTTCAATCATCTCCTCAGGAAAAACAGATAATACCTGTCTCCCATGGTTTTTGTAAGTGCAGAGATGATACAGAAGTGTAGGGCTTGACATGGAGGAGATATTCAGTAAATGGTATTTATTATATTACAAAGAGGTGAGGTGTTCTCTTCAGGTAGCTAGATCTGGGGAAGGTGATGCAAGCAGGTAATGCAATCTGCCTGGCTTTTCAAAGGCTGCTGGGATAAGATATGACTCAATGCCCAATTTCCTTCCCAATCCCTCACCTCTCTAGCCTCATGTACAAGATCTAAACCCCTAACTTTGCAGAATATAAGAAGACAAACAGTTATCTTGAATGAATTTCCGAAGTCAGTTAACAAAATCTTAAACAGTTACTCCAGAGAGTGGGTGGAATGTAATGATCTCTGTCCTGAAGAAACACTTTTAGAATGCATACAGTGGTCTAAATTAGAGAAACACACACACCTGCTGCAGACAAGACACACACACTACATGTGGCTATTTTAGCACACACAAAGACACACCCATTCTTTTTTCCCTCCCACTCCCTCCTCTCTCTGTCCTTCCATCCTCTCTCTCTCTCTCTCTCTCTCTCTCTCTCTGTCTCTCTCTCTCTCTCTCCCCTCCCACTACTTCAAGGATAGCAACACTGAGCACAGCTTAACAAATCTGAAGTTGAGATGAACAGAGTGAATGAAAGCAGCAGACATCTTCCTGCTGTTGTTTTTACTCCTTATGTTCCAAACTCTTGTGTCCCAGTTATTTGTATCAAAAGAGTGGTATATATTTGCCAACTGTAAGCAATGCATTTTAATATTGCCTCTATATTTTGTCCCATTCTTTCTGCCCTTTAATTCTCTCCTCCTCTCAGATGGATTTAACCTTTTTAGTCTTTTTGTTGCAATGCATCTGTCTTCCAAGTTGAATGTAATGTTCTAGGATAATAGTCATAACTATGAAAAAAATGTTCATCTCTATATTTAGAAATTAACCATTTTAAGGTATTCAAGCCTGTTGCACTTTATTTTCATAACACCATTAAAGACTGCTCTCTATTTCTGTGGCAACTGCCCTTCCTATGCAAATAGAAATTTTTTTTTTTCTTAAATAGGATGGAATTAATTTTAGGTGAAATTCAAATTTATAAACATACTGTTCTACACAATTATGAATGTTTGTGTCTTCCTTAATAGTTTCAAAATAAATGATTGGTTTAAGGTTTTTTGAAACACTCATTCAGCTAATGATTGTGCTGATCCAATGGGCATCTAATTTAATAGTTTTTATATTTTCCTTGTGAAATCCATTCTTACACATTTAAGGGAGTGAATTTCACAATGCTTTGAATATTAATCCCCTTTCTATTTTGGAGCAAGTATTTCCCAAAAGCATAAAAATAAATTAAAAGAGACCCTAGAATTATATTAGCTCATTTTTTTTCTATATTACCTTATACATTGCTGTTAGCCATGAAGTAACTCAAAGCAAATATTGAATACTTTTAAATTGCAGACTTCTCCTAGTTGGTAATATTTTGTGATCATAAAGTGAATGCTCAGTGTATAAAAGACACATTAGAGGTTTATTTTAAATCCATTTGCTTTCAAACCAGAATATTATCAAATAGTCATTTTCATAAATTTAACAATAAAAATGGAATGGAAAGGTGATAGGATTATAAGAATTGTTAAGATATACATTTGAAAGTTGCAGACGTATTTCCTCAGAATAGAAAATGACATTATTTAAAAATAAACTTGCCTAAATATAAAGCTGATTTAAATACAATAATGTCATCATTCCACAAAATTCTAGATGGCTCTCTTTTTTTTTTTAGAGAGTGGATCATTAACAGTGTAGCTAAGAGAGCAAATATTTTTGCAATGTGTCTTGCAGTGTTTACAGAATTCTTTTCCTCTGAGTTTTCCACCTTTTATAGGTTTTAATTTAAATCCTGGATTTTAAAAATTGTGCTATTTTCTATGTAAATTTTCCCAAGTGGAGATAGAATTACTTGAGATCAAAAGTGTGAAATTCACATTAGTGGGGCTATCAACATTTGCAATCAACCATAATTTTCTCCTATGTTGCTTTTTTAAAGAAGAGAGAGAGGAAGAAAAATGAAACTCCTTGACCAGTATAATAGAAGCAAGAGCTAATCAAAACCGTGGGGTGTGTGTGTGTGTGTGTGTGTGTGTGTGTGTGTGTGTGTGTGTGTGTGTGTGTGTGTGTGTGTGTGTGTGTGTGTGTGTGTGTGTGTGTGTGTGTGTGTGTGTGTGTGTGTGTGTGTGTGTGTGTGTGTGTGTGTGTGTGTGTGTGTGTGTGTGTGTGTGTGTGTGGAGGAAAAGAGAGTGAGAGAGAGTAATATAGATGTGTAGATTTAGGCCCCATATATAGTACACATTTAGTTTTGCACTTTACGTGATATGCTCCTAAAGGTCAAATTACACACACACACACACACACACACACACACACACTATGTTCATTAACTATAGTGTTTTGATTCTTTTGTGTGTGTATGTGTAATCTTTATAATTCTAAGACTTTAATATTTTTAAGTTTTTCATTAGATAAGTGATATGTTAATAAGAAAAAAATATAAACAATAAAAGGATTGCATACACATTGTTTTATTTTGCTTTTTTACCATAAAATGAGCATCTTTCTGAGTGAGACATAATGTGTCTCATAAATGTATGAGAATAGCATAATTTATATATGGAATTGTATGAACATAGCATAGTTTAACCACCTTTCTAATTTGAGGCATTATATTCTTTCTAATTTGCCAATATTATAAATAGCATTGTTCATATATCTTTGTGCATATAAACATACAAAGGACCCGGTTGTTTATGCATTCATGTACAATAGATCCTTGGAAATAGCATCTGAAGTTTTCATGACTTGTATCTCAAACTCTAATCTGGGTGACTATGAATCTATGATGGCAATTCTGTTCTCCCAAAATTGACTTATAAAGGTGAGTATTGGACTGCTGACCTCTCCAAGCTCTAGCTATATTTCCAGTGTAGTCTGGAAAATGCTAATCCATAGTAGGGCTTATTTTGACATGGAAGTGATTTACCTCCTCCAAAATCCCTTCCGAGGAATGGTTTTCTTAAACATTCCAATGCTATTCTGCTCTAAAGAAAACTTCTGGCACTATTCTCAAAAGCTTTTCCAGGCTGTCTCTCAATATATTCTGAGTATAGATTTGGGTCCTATGCATTTTATGTTCACCACAATAATATCCCATAAAAATGATTCTCTCTTTCATTCTCGGTCTCTCTCTCTCTCTCTCTCTCTCTCTCCCCCTCCCTCCCTCCCTCCCTCACCTCCCCTCCTCCCGGTTTTAGTATTTACCTGCTCATAACATACATGTTTCTATGAATCTGTAAATTTTATTAATGGGTCTCATTCTCTGGGCATTGATAATTAAGAGTAGAAAAACTCAACTAGTCCCACTCCTAAAGCACACCGTTCTTCCTTGAAACTGAAAAGCTGGCAAAACACATCATCCTTAGGACCAGGGTCTCTTTTGACCTTCTCTTGGTGGTGAACATGCATTGAACATATTTCAGTGTTACTGGCACCTGTCTTACTAAATCTGATGGAACAACAACAAATGCAATCAAGTCTTGTTACTAAGCTATCTTTGAGCCACACTAGATTGTGATTGATTCTGTTGTGTGTAATAGTATGGTGGCATTTTGCCTTAGGCCTTTTTTATTGAACAGTGAAGGAACAGAAGAAGGAAACACTTGATCACTTTGTAAATGCTGCACATTGCAGGCAGGGTTTAATGACTGAACATAGCCACTACCAGTGTATTGAAATGCCTCTGCCTTGCCTCAAAGCATTGTACCTCTATTCAAATGGCAAAGAATAGAGTTCCTGTAAGATTGTGGAGTACAGCTCATTTTGGGAATAAACAGTTGCTTTGACCTTGTACTGGCAAATAGACCCTGTCAGGCCTGGAATTGCAAGGCCAGGAAATCATCTGTTTAGTCAGTGCTGCTTCTGGTCATTAGTTTGTGTTTATGGCTGGGATTTGATAATATAGCCCTGTGTGTATAGAGCTCAGGTCTGAATACTAAAAGGACCCTATTTACCAACAGCTTTATTTTTTAATTTAAAGTTAATTCAAATTGAAATGAGCCTTTTAACCCTTAATTAGGACCATGTTTTCTCTTAAAAGTCAACCACATTAGTCAACTGGACACAAAATTCACTTTGCAATTGAAAAGCTGTCTACTTTCTTTCAACAGTAGCCACCATGGTTTACTAAGTGCACTTGTTTTCCTTTCACTATGGTAACTTTACCCATTCTCTGTATCAGCATAACTCAAGCCCATCAATTACATCTTAGAGGAAAAGTGTGCTATGTGTTTTGGGAACGAGGCCAAGATTCTATCTGGAAGCTTTTTTATAATTATTATTCATTGTATAGGTAGTGCTCATAATACTCCCTATTTCATACTTTTTTCTTTATATTTTTCCAAAGCTGGTAGATTGTTATTTTATCCCACTACTGACCCATAGTATTTAGTTCCTGTTTTATTTTTACCTCTTTATAAATATGGAATCAGCAGATTCCCAAAATATTTCTAATTCACTTATTACAAATTGGTATTATTTTGGCTTCCTTCTATTATTTTATTCATATGTTTAATGTTCTCAATAGAAAATTAACATTTGACAAGAGCTTCTTCGATTTTGTTCTACTGTGGCCCATCCTGGGGTTTTTTCAATAAGTTTTGGGGTTCGCTTAGTAAATGAACATGCCTACTCTCACTAACTGGGCACTTAAAATAGAGGAACTAAAAGGTAGATTTAACAAGAAAAAGACAAATAAAACCTCACTTCAGACTAACAGAAGGAAAATGTTTTGTCTTTTAAATTGTATTTTCAGTATTGTGCTAGTTTTCCTTACTGTTAAAAGAGAAAAAGAAAATCACACCTTCCTACATTTTAAAAAATAATAATTAATATCAATATTTTAATTTTTTATTTATCCCTATAAGATTTCCCAGCTTTTAAACATTCTACTCTATCTGAAATATACATAAAAGGAAGAATATAATGAAATATAGTTTTATATGCTACTGGGTAAGATGAAAATATAATAATAGGGAATTATTTGCTTGACAGTGAATTTATCATTCAATCCATCCAATCATGAAATCCACATACCCTTTGAATATATACTGCTCTGATATAGAAAAACACTGAGAAGGGCAAAAACCTGTCTTTTCTTGATTCAAGTATATTCCTTTTAAATCAGAAGAGAGCCTTTTTTCTTTGTCTTGTTGCCCTATGTGGTTTTGTAATTTCAATGGCTAATTTTAATCCTTAAAGCACGGATGAAAGTGAAGATGCTTTTTCAATTTTTTTCTACTTAGAAAGTTCTAGGAATCCTACAAATTTTGGTACATGAAGCATTAACCTTTTAAAGTGTCTAGACTGAAGAGTATTAAGAGACAAGATAGTCGATAACCATCATTTGATAAATGAAGAAATTGAAATCCAGAGAGGACAATTGGTTACAAGTTAATTATTCATTTAAAAAATGTATTTCATCAAAAAATGTATTTCATCAACTGCTAGGTGCTGGGCAATGTGCTGGACACAGAGCATGCAAAATGAATAGGAAAAAACTCGTGTCTCTATATTGCTCAGGATCTAACCTGGGAACAGATAATAATAACTAAAAATGAATCTTCAGACTTATTTTAGAAGAGGAAGTCACTATCCCAACTACCTTATAAAAACTGGAAGACACCTGGTCAGTGACTTTGAGATAATACCTATTTAGTAGAAAAACCTAGATCAAAACCTACGTTTCCTCTTTCCCAGTCTAGTGGTCTTCCTGTAAGATGCTGAAAACCTTCAAGAGTTGGGATATAGAGAAGTGAAATTAGGGAATTTCTTGGTGAAGAATACTTAAAAATCTTGTGTTGCAAAGTGTCTTAGCACTTACATTCTCAAGTGAGAAGATCCATTTCTAAAATAATGGCACCATATGGAATTAATTGGTCTCCTGTTTAAAGCTAGGATTGTGAATTTTATCACTGTGACTGGACACAATAAAATGTCTAGGTCATCTTAGGAGATCAGTACATGTTTGGTTTTTGAAGGTGAATAAATGAAATCCAAACATTACATGAACGAGTCTGATTCCTAGTAAATCTATGATGATATCCAGTAGGATTTGAGGAGGTGCTACATCCCATTTTTAATGGCTAATTTAGTTTCGTGTATCATTCATACTTTGCTTATTCAAAGTCCAGAGCTCCTGCCACAATTAACTAGTTCAAAAATCTCCATTACGGCAAGGGGATAAAACGTCTCTGGGACCCAAAAAGGGGCAGCAGTTTGCCTCCACTTAAAATATCTTACACTGTTTAATCACTCTTTGGTTTTACTACCCTGAGGTAGAAATCTATGAATAATTCTACCAGTGTTTGACTGACAAGAACATGTACTACTGGGTTATGGGAGGAAAGATGTAAATCAGAATTCTGTCATTTTGGCAGCAGGCTTTTAGTATGTGCATTTCCACCTTAGTTAAGTATTGCTTTCTAGCTGGCCAACACAGGGAAGGCCTTAAGTATGTAGCAGAAGTTTGTTTGTTTTGTTTTTTTTAACTTAAAGCTGGATAAACCTGAATTAGTATTAATTTGTTTACCTTTCTTGCATGTTCTCTGTTCTTTGATATTCTGTAATAAGTTGACAAAGACTTCCTTTAAGTAAGAAAACACATTAACATATCTACTTTCTACTTCTTACGTGGGTTTTACTTTTCGTATGCTGAACCTTCTCATTCTCTAATGTAATGCATAAGGAGAGAAATGTGCACATTGTTATATTAGCAGTTTTATATTCAAGGAAGGGAAGGAGATACTTTTAAATTACAATCATTGCTTCTGCTACCATAAGCAAAGATAATAAAACACAAGTACTAATGCCCCATAGAGGTAGAGTTTCAAATTTTTCCATGAGGATTTTTTTAAGAATGAAGAGGTATAACAAAAGGATAGGTATTTCAGTACAAGATGATTTATTGCAAGGGAGGGAGATTATTTATTGGTGGGAAAAAGTTTGAAGTAAATATATAAAGAATTTCCCCTTATACATTTAAAGATAATGTTTCTTACCAGTATAATAATTTTATTAGTGAATACAAACTTTTCAGTCATATTCTCAAATTTGTTGAACAATATGAGTCGAGGATTTAGAGATTCTGTTTGTATCAAGAAAAAGAAAGTTTACTTGTATGGCTCCCACATATAGTGGGGTCACCCTATTCTTAAAGTTGACAGACAACCTCTGCCCTTCCAACAAAAGTTCAATTGCTCATCTGCCCATAACAATGTTACACCTCAAATAGATAGAAAATCCTGGAGAATACAAGAGAACATCAGCCTTTCTGAAATGGTGTCTTAACTAGGAATAGATGAAAAAAGACTTGCATGTGTTTAATTAAATGTGTTGCATTAAACTTTTTAGATGACTATTCTTCAGTGTCATGCCAACAGCTTAGAATTGGTAGGAAAATAATTTGCTTTCAATGAGTGATTTACATAAAATTAAAAGCAGAAATTTTCTTGCTTATTCAGACTATGAATTTCTTTCTTATCTTGGGCATTCTGTTCGTGCTTCAATTGTTCATTCTGTAAAATAAGAAAATTAATATCTACCTTGATTATTTCAATAGAACTGTTGTGAGATTTAATTGAGATGGTATATGGCTCACGGGCCCAGCTGCTTTGCCGCATGTGGGATCTTCCCGGACCAGAGCACGAACCCGTGTCCGCTGCATCGGCAGGCGGACTCTCAACCACTGCGCCACCAGGGAAGCCCAAGATGGTATATTTGAAAGTCCTTTATAAAGAGTAAAAGTGTCGACCAAATTTAGGATATTACCATAGAAACTAGCATTGTACTCAGGATAGAGTTAGCATTCAATGAATATCTGTTAATTGATGATTAAATCCTATCCGCTAGCTACCAGGTGCCAGAAGATGCAGAGTAGAGTCTGTCCCTGACTGTGTGTCACCTAACATCCTGGATTTTCAGACGTAAAACACACAAACTGACCACTGGGTTTTCTTAGGATCTTTTTAGCTCCATTAAGCTATTCTATATAATTAATACATCTCAACTGAATTCTCTTTGTCTTTTTTATCATTTAGAAATGCTTTCTGCTGCAAGTAAAAGAAAACTTGACTACAGTGACTTAAACAAACAAGGTGTTACTTTTCTGACATTATAAGAAATCCTGGGCTTCCCTGGTGGTGCAGTGGTTGAGAGTCCACCTGCCGATGCAGGGGACACGGGTTCGTGCCCCGGTCCGGGAAGATCCCACATGCTGCGGAGTGGCTAGGCCCGTGAGCCATGGCCGCTGAGTCTGCGCGTCTGGAGCCTGTGCTCTGCAACGGGAGAGGCCACAACAGTGAGAGACCCGCGTACGGCAAAAAAAAAAAAAAAAATGGTTAAGAAATCCTGAGATTGGTGCTTGCTGGGTCAACAAGAGCAGGGTACACATCTCTCTGATTTTCTTGGCCTTTAACTTAGTGTCTCCTGTAAGTCATTACGCTCATAATCAATGCAAGGTATCCCAAAGACTTTCATCAGAGTTCTGTTTTTATCTCTTTTGCCATCTCTTTGGCCATAACTTTGGCCATCCACCCCTATTTGCAATTATCTGAGTTAGGGAGTACTTGGCAGGATGCAGTTCTGAACAAAATCAGGATTCTATTAGCAAACAGGAAACAGGACTGAGATATTGAGTATGTAACCAACAGTACCCACCACATTCCTCTAGTTAACAGTTTGTCTTTTCATGTTGATCTATTTGTGTATTTAATTATGCTTCTTACAGGCCAACTCTGTCTTAATCTTTCTCAAATGGGAGTCCTTCTGTGTATTTCTTCCAACAGATCAATCAGAATGGAGTGCTTGCTCCATGTGGCCTGTGTTAAATTTCTGTTGCCTGCTTTCAAATTTCAAGGGCCTTTTTGGGATGGACAGAATTAGGGACATTTGTATCTTTAAGACTAACGAGGAGACTAAACAAAAGTAGATGATTGACAGATATTTATTAAACTGCATGTATATGTGCCTACCTATCTTTTACTCTTCTCATCTCTAAGGTTATTATTTATTCATAATTAAAGTCTGGTTGCTAGTTGAAGTCACATTCTTAACTTCTAGGCTTAATAACTATAGCTACTTTCAATACTATCAGAAATTCTGTGCTGTGGTGCTGTAGCTAAGTGATTGTATGACTATCTTGTCTTTAAGTATCACATAGTATAGCTGTTTATAGTATTAACAAAAAGTGATTGAGTGTTCAGTGAATACCTTTATACCTAATGTTGTAAAAACTATAAAAGCCTGAAATAAAAACACAGAGATAAATTTACAAGCAAACAAAATAACAAAGTACATTGGAACACTGCAACTTAATCTTTTAAAGACTCAGCAATGCCCTCTTGCAAATTTAAAGGCACTCAATAATGAGCTAAATTGAAACCAGAAGTTAAGTGCATAGCTTGTTTATACTTTATACCGTTTCCCCCTGAGGCAATATGACATGAGATATGAGTGGACCTTTCTAACCAGTGCTTAACGACAATGTTCAAAAGTTTATAATCCTAATCCAAGTTTGGTTAGGGCAATAGAATTTATTGACTGGCTCTCAGTATGGTACCAAAAGTTGTTCAATTTAATGTAATATGGTCATTGAGCAGCCATTCTTAGTAGGAACTTGAAAACAGCAAGACTAGATTAATGATTACTATCATTTTAAGTTATTCTAATTGTTGGTCTTGTCAATGTATTTTCCTTGGGAGTGTTATCTCCCAAGAAATGTTCAGTAGGAAGATACACTATTATAGATACAGTGTGTTATCTTTTAAAATACACTTAGTGATTATAAAAGTTAAGATTTATTCACACAGGTTTTATTTGAATGCAAATAACCTGTTATTCACAATATGAAGTTGATATAAAAAAATTTTGGAATTCAGTGATAAACATAGTCTGTAGGGTCTAGTCTCTAAGTGGTTTAAGACATCAAATCTCAATGTAGCTTTGAAGTTGAGTTTTAGAGACTTAAGAAATTATTGGCTTCCAATTATTGGCTTCCAAAGAAACTTAAAAATTTAAGATCCTGAATTCCTTCCTCAAAGGAATGTCAAGGGACTTTTGTTAGGGTTTTCACTATGATTTCAGTTCTCACGGTAATTATGGAAATGGACCAAATAAAACAGTACAGCATTTTAAATTTTATATCAGATTAGATGAAAATACTATAATGGAGACATTTCTGTAAAAGCTGTAAATAGATAGTGAATATTAAATGGGCAGCTGAAATAATATCTGGTAACCTGTTCATTGGGCTTAAAAAAAAACCATGTCATTCAGAGATACAACCGGAAAGAAAGAAGATATCATAGTTATTTTTAAAAGCGTTAATCTCGTAATAATTCACAAGTATATCAGTTTAAATAGAAATTATACCTCCCTGTGTATTTGAGATACAGACAAGGAAATAAATTAAGACCTTTCTTTTAGGCCATTACCAGAGAAGTTAGGGAATGACACTGTCAAGGGCAAACAAAATATCATAGCTCAGGAGAACCATGTATCAAGAATCTTAAAATATAGACAAAGCCGTGACTTCTTTCTTCAGTTGCTTGCAATTTGTTGGGATAAAGTTGTTCACACAAAAACTAATGAGAAAACAAGTAGGTACTATATTAAGTACTAACTGCAGAGACTGTACACATTGCATCATGTTTAAAAAGGGAATGGCTGCATGATGACATGGCTTTGCTTTATTTTCTCCACAAATAGTCCAATGCCAAGTAAAGCTGTGAAAACATGAGATGGAAATTTCATCACACTCTAGTGCCAAAATAATCTAAATCTTGTGGGGTTTTTTTTCCCCCTTAACATTTGGTGCAAATACAAACGTATATGTGGAGAAAGTACATTGGGCCACATTATTTGCTTCTATGAATTCTGGGAGAAGGAAATAGATTTTATTCATAATGAATGCATACCCTAGCCTCCTGAAATCTGTTTTATGTATTTTCAAGAATATATTTTCAAAATTATCACAAAATCTTAAAAGAGTCATTTTGTTTGTAGCTTGTCGACCAGGTTTCTACAAGCCTTCGGGTGGTAATGTGCAGTGTGCTAAGTGCCCACCTCACAGTTCTACTCACGAAGATGGTTCAGTGAACTGCAGGTGTGAGAATAATTACTTCCGAGCAGACAAAGACCCTCCATCCATGGCTTGTACCCGTGAGTAGTTTTGCTGCAACCCATGCCTCCATGTTTGTTTTATTTCCTTTTTTCTTCTTCTTATTGTGTGTTTTTTTTTTTAAAGCATTTGGCCCATTTCCTTCTGCTCTTCATGTGCAAATTAAAAGCTTTCTCTGCTTCACTGTCCATGCTTGCCTCACCACAAATGCAACATTTATCACGCAAAATGAATTAGTTTTTAAAGCACTTCCTGCAACAGGACACCCAGAAGGAAAGAAAATTTTCTGTATCTTGTTTTAGGTCTTGCATAATTTTGACAGGGTAGGGGAGGTTTAGGCATGGGATTTGTATTTTTACTTTTCTATTCCCTCTTGTTATATGTTGGTCATAGGTCATAGGGAAAAAGAACTAAGATTTATAAAACTAATACTAAAGTCTTCATAACTATTCACAAGGGTATTGAATTTAGTGGTAAATTCCTTTGTTGGACTTTGTGAATGCATCTTCAACCTGGAGTCAAAACTCCCCCCATTCATAGCTCGGGGAGAACAGCACTCTTGAATCCATGTGTCTATAGTCTCATGGATCCTCTGAGGACGAATTAAAAGTATATAATAAAGACAAGATGGTTATTTACCTCTTTCAGTTCCACTGTAAATTATCTATTTCCCTTGTAGTAGAAAACAGAAGTGAGGCTCATTAATCTTTGTTGAACTACTTTGCAGGACCTCCATCTGCACCGAGAAATGTTATATCTAATATAAATGAGACCTCGGTTATCCTGGACTGGAGTTGGCCCCTGGACCCAGGAGGCCGGAAAGATGTTACCTTCAACATCATATGTAAAAAATGTGGGTGGAATGTAAAACAGTGTGAGCCATGCAGCCCAAATGTCCGCTTCCTCCCTCGACAGTATGGACTCACCAACACCACGGTGACAGTGACAGACCTCCTGGCACACACTAACTACACCTTTGAGATTGATGCCATTAATGGGGTGTCAGAGCTGAGCTCACCACCAAGACAGTTTGCTGCAGTCAGCATCACAACTAACCAGGCTGGTGAGTACATGCTGGGTGCTTCCTACTCCTGCCATCTCAGAGCCAAGTAATAGTTTTCACAGAAAGAGTGGAAGAAAGGGTAGGAAAAAAAAAAAATTTGAAAGAGCCCCAGGTTATTCTTTTTTATTACTTTTAGACAGTTATGGTACATTAAATAGCTCAATTTAATTCTTCAATGAGAATAAATCATATTTGTTAGATGATTTTAAGCTAGTTTAATCCATTGCTTCCCAATTTGAAATCTTTAATCATCTGGGGCTCTGGAGGTAGTACTTATGGGGCTCCTTGCAGCATTTCTGTATTTTCAAGAACTTAACAGACATTGAATCTAGCTTGGAAAAGGTTATGTACGATATTTAAAACTATAAATGTCTTTACCTTAGTTACAATTATATCAAATTTTGTGTATAGTTATTCAGTTATTTTATGCTCCCCAGAAGCTCTGGGTAGTGTAGCTCAGATAGTTAAAACTCTCTGATTAATTAAAAAAAAAGAAAAGAAACACATTTTATTTAATAGATACAATTTGTATTTAAAAATTGAAAATATGGAATTGAGGAGAAGCTTAGTAAAAAGAGGTCTTGGTGGAAAACAGTTGGAATCACTGATCTTTAAAATTTCCAGATATAAATTTTATGGTGATTTCATCAACTGTATTTTCCACTGACAATCTTTTCCTAATTAAAAAGAAAATACTGTGTTGCCAGATTGTAAGCAAAGGGCCTTTAATATGGAATAGAAATTTTAAATAAACTTCTCACCTTTCTTTATCTTGCATCCACAACATTTCTCTTTTCTTTACTGTTAGCAAATCCTGTGTTTTTCAGTCACCCCTTAAATCTATTTGTTTTTCGGTTCTCTGATAATTCTTGTGATATTTTTTACTACGTTTTTTTTTTACAGTGTGGTGTCCAGAATTATTCATAGGGTTTTAGTTGTGATTCTCTCAAACATATAGAAGAATTACACTTTGCAGAGTATATACAGAGACATGCCAGTGATATCCCTTTGAAATAAGACAATCATTTTTCCAAGGTGATAACTGTGATGAATGAGTAAAAAACAGTTTTCTAATCAACAAAGCTGTGCAAAATTAAGCTGATAGATATTTATTGTGCATAACTGTTGCTACAAGATACCATAATTAGGGTTACATTTCAAACAATTCAGTTCAGAGATATTATTTTATAATTTATACCCAAGAAAATAAACATTGGAGCCAAAAAGGGAGAAAAGGAAGAGACAGGATGGGCCCCTGAAAATACTTCAGCTAGAACTACAGACTCCCACATCTGCTCCCAGGAGAGCTAACCTTGAGTTGGAAGTTAGTATTGAGTGTAAACTCAGCTTCTTTTCTACATTTAGTTTAAATTATGGAAGTTCCTCTGCTCTCTAGCGGGACTTGCTCTTTTCTTTGAGGATATGAATACTGGATGTCAGAAGAAAAGAGAAAGGAGAGATGACTAAATTCTATCAGCTGGAAGAGGTCTTAGAGCAGCCAAATATCTAGCCAGGAAATTCACCACTTTCTTTCTTTCACTTGGCTGACTCAGGGAGGTTAGTTAAACTACCAAGGGTGCAAAACTAATAGGTGTCATTAGGGCTAATATTCACCAAGTATGCACAAGTATGACTCTGCTGGTTGGTAAAGTTTTGTACTTATTTGCATACTGGTTAGAAGCAGACAAAGTTACTTCTGAAGGTGAGTATAGAAATGCATCTGTACTGGTTAATTCCTCAAGTACCCTAGGTAGCCCCCTAAACCCAGTATATCAAGCCCCCCACTTCCTTCCCCATAATCTAGCAATCAAAAGGATAAATCTTGGCACGAAAGGAGTCTTCAGACCAATCTGTCAGGTCCCCCTTCTTCCCATAATCCAGCAACCAAAAGGGTAAATCCTGGCACTCGAGTGGTCTCCAGATCCCTGTGGGGGAACTTTTCCAACTTGAGGGCTCCATGTCCCTACCATGCCAGTTGACAGATATTTTGAATATAGCCCCTGGCAGAGTCCATGTTTAAATGTGTCTTTCTAATTCCACATCCCTCCTTTGTTCCCACTTTTCTTTGTTCCCACAATTTCTTGATGAAATTTTTATAATTTTACATTGTCTCATGGTGATAAAGTTTATTTATGGAAAAGACAAGACTTTTTAATGAAGTGCACTGAATCATTATTTTAATCTTGCTTACTGAATCTGTAATCTCTCCCACTTAAAGCTAGATCTCAGACCAAGCAACATATGCTTTTGTTTTGCTTTAGTGAATGATATTTAAACTTTGTAGTTAATAATATTTAAAGTTTTGTAACTTAGGTTTATTTAACTGTCTTCCATGAGAGGAAAAAAAAAAAAAAAGATGAGTAATGCTATTGCTATGTATCACATGATTATAGCTTCTCATATTCAATGAACACAAGAATTTTAAGAAGTTATAATTATGTGGCAAATGGCTTTCCCAAATCCCATATTTCACTCTGATTTACTACCTTGTTTAAAACAAGAGCATCAATCTGTGTTATAATTATCTCCTAAGTCAAACAGAAGTATATAAAAACAAGCAAGAGCTCCTTATTTCCTATCTTATCATTGACCTCTGGCTTTCTGACAGTGCATTTATCAAGAAACTAATAGTTCCAGATATATACAGTGAATGAATCTAGGTAAAGTGGCAACCAAGAGCAGGCCAAGACTTTAAAAAAATAAATGGAGTTGATGCTTTGGCCCTCCCAGTTACAAATCACAGGGAAAGACAGAGATTCAGCAGGGATGATATCAGCTACTCTTCCTAACCCCACTCTCATTTTTCAGAAAAATCACAAATATGTCTACAACATGCACCATGAGGCATTTTATATATTTATCTCAGGGAGTCTGTATCATTTTTGTGACTGGGGAGGTAGAGGTCTTTGTCCATCTTCAAATCCCCATGGTAAGATATATAAGCAAGATCAGAAGCAATGCCATTTCTCCACAGTGTTTCATTGTTTTGCTTTATTTTTGCTCTTGTGAAGGTTAATGGACTGGTAGCCTTGAGAAATGAGCTTCCGACGTCTAGAAAGATATGGCTATGACAGATACGATGCCTGGTGTTTAAATTCCTCCTTCCTCTCTATCTCTGACACGGCTATAAAGGGGAAATGTGAATGTGTCCCTTTTAATTTAGTTTGTGAGATTGAATTTGTTGATTTTTCTCTTGATTACATTGTAAAAGCCACGTGATGACCACACGATAAGGCACCTTCTAAATTGTGGAGGATTATGTTGTGAATTTGGGTGTTAGTTCCCAGCCCTTAATACTTTCACAAAGTATGTCAGTGAGATAAAAAACATGGTCTGTACGTAAAGATTGTATCCATGAATCCATCAGTCAAACATGTACAGAAAGAATTGCAGATTGCAGAACAAAAATCTGTGAAGTTATATCTTGGGGTAAATTGCTACTTTTTGTTTTCTTCTTTGAATGAGTATGTTTACCTTTCAGTTCTGGAAAAATCATTCCACTAGTGGAATATTTGTCCCTGTTTATTCTCAACTTCCATCATAGAATCTGCCCTTTCTCCACTATCCTATAGCACGTAACAATCTCAGGCAAGAAGAGGGGGCACTAGTAGAGAATATATGGGCTTTCAAGTTTTGAGATCCACCCCACACCCATTTTACAGAAACTGAGATCCAAGAAGTTTTTTCAACTTTTTATCAAGAGATCAAATTTCTACTTATGTCTTCCAACTCCAGCTCCACTTTCAACTTCTATTCTTGTGTTCTTTCTGCCATCCTATGATTCATGCCATATAGCTACAAAAAGAAATGCTGCCTTGGAGACAGAGGGGGGCTTTGCTGGGAAAATCTACTGTACCCTATGCCATCTACAATAAACTTGGTCCTTGCTTCTCAGTCATTTATCACAGGGTTTCTTCGGGGTATTCTGCAAGAGATCTTCTTTATCATCTCCACTCTTCCCCATAATTAATCTTATCCTTTACTCCCTCATTTTACACAGATGATTTTCCCTCTGTGATACTGTGATTTATAATAAGAAATATATATTTGGTCTTGGTCCCAGTTTATGGCACAGAGCTCCTAAAACTCTTAGAATTTCCTAAGTGATAAGAGCAATAATGGGTATTTTGTTATTCATAACAACCCCTTTCAATCACATTTGAGTTTATGTTAATGAAATGATCTTTGGAAAGCCCCTAAGGATGGTGGCAGGGAAACAAACCATGTGATTAGAACTTTTAGCCCCTCCACTCCTCAGCCTCCCCTCTGGGTAGGGTGGAGGGGCTGGAGATAGAGTTTAATCATCAGTGGTCAACGATGTAATCAATCACGCCTATGTAATGAAGCCTCCTTAAAAGCTCAAAGGACATGGTTCAGAGAGCTTTTGGGTAGATGCACTGGTAGGCAACAAGTCTGGAGAAAGCATGGAAATTCTCTGCCCAGTACCTTGCCCTATTCATCTCTTCATCTGTCTGTTTCCGAGTTGCATTCTTTTACATAATAAACTGTAAATCTAGTAAGTAAAATGTTTTCGTAAGTTCTGTGAGCTGCTCTAGTAAATTAATTGAACATTAAGAGGGGATCATGGGAACCTCCGATTTATACCTGTTGGGTCAGAAGCACAGATAACAACCTGGACTTGAGATTAGTATCTGAAGGGGGGTTTGGGGAAGTCTTATGGGACTGAGCCCTAACCTGTGGGATCTGATGCTAACTCCAGGAAGCTAGTATCAGACTTGAATTAAATCGTAGGACACCCAGCTGGTTTTGCAGAATTGCTTGGTGTGAGGAAAACCCCACATATTTGGTGACCGGAAGTGAAGTATTGCATAGAGGAGACACACAGGAGTGTGCTTTTTCCTCTTACACCCTCCTAACTTATTAAGACCATAAAGTTTAGGAGGGAAAGGAAAATGCTATCTCACTGGCTTTTCTAAATCTTATTCCTCCTGTTTGTACTCACTAACTCCCATTGACTCCTGACTCTAAAGAGTGGGCTGTCGAGAAAATCTCTTCCCCTTCTAGCATCTTAGACATACACCCTCCTGGCTCTTTTTCTTTGCCTTTTCTGTTGCATAGGCTTTTATTCATCTTAGAGGAAGTTACAAATAATTAAATAAAAGCAACAACAATACACACACGCTAAATACACACACGTATGCATATTACAAATTGTTTGACTCTTCATGATTTCATCTTATTTTTCTCCTAATTTTCAGTCTAAGATTAGATGTTTTCATAAAGTAATCCTTACTTCTCTCTTTGTTCTCTCATTCATAGTGCAGTCTGGTTTCTGTTCTCACTGTACAGAAGTGCCCTTCTGAGAACCAGTTATAATATCCTATTTGTACCTTTTTGTTAAAATGAATACAATTGTTAGGAAGAGTGTGGATTTCATAAGGGCCTGGACCTTGTCTGATGTTCACATTTGTGGTTCTCAGACTTAGAACAAGGCTTTCTAGAACCTTGTATTCACTCAAAAGTTTATTGAATGAATGAGTGATTGATTATTGGAAATGTCCACCATCCGAAAAAGAAAACATTCTCCCTCAAACCACTTTCTCTCCTTATTTTTTTTTCTCCCTACCCAATGAGACCACCGCTTTCCTCAGTTTACCAGATTCTGACACTTGGAATCATCTTTGGTTCATATTCTGCATTTAAGAAGTGCTCACATGCTACTGATTTTTCCTTTGAATTGTTTCAGATCTTCATACTTTTTCTCCACACTTAGTGTTAGATTTTAAGGTTCTTAGTCATAACATTTATAAATAAATAATACCAAGAATTATAATAATCCTCTTTTAATTATGTTGAGATTCCAAAATAAAAAGCAATTGGAACTTAAGTGAATTAGTAAAGTCAAAATATCATACTGCTTAGCAACTTCTTTCCACTGAGATATTTGTAAAAAGGGTTAATGGATCAACAAGTATATTTCAGTGCTCCTTTTATGTTCATGTAATATATGCTCCAGCCATGCAAGAACTTATGATAGGAGTATAGGTTTCTTTTAAGTTATACAAATCATATAAACTTGCAGAAGACACTATGTAATTAAATGAGTTAAGAAGTGGTGGTTGAAGGATTTTAGGGAAACCTTTGGAAAAAAGAGTTTAGATGTACTTTGAAAAATAGGAATAAATCAGATAGGAGTAAAGAAAAGGAAGTGTATATATATTACAATATTGGAATTGAGTTTCCTGGGTAGTAGGAAGGGTAGGCTGAGAAGAGGAGATGGATCTTGTTAAAGGGTAACAGGAAATCAGGTTGGATATGCAAGGAAGACCAAGCAACTGGTATGTTAGATAGTGGGATATTGGATGGAAATACATGTATTGAGTGGAAGAGTAACTTCATTCAATCTGTTTTAAGAAGCTTAATCTTGAAAAGAGCAGGGAACAGTGTCAATAAGTATAATTCTTCACATGTGAATGCCTGAATTATAGTGAAAGAATGACATAATTGGATGTAAATGAGTATTCGTATCATCTGCAATTATAATTTTCAAGTCTATAATGACATTTAAAAAATTTTGAGCCATACATTCAAACAAACAAGAAGTTTTAGAAATTTTTGGTCTTTTCCTACTTACATTCTTGATTGCCAGATAGTTGACATTGAAGTACCATCAGTCCTAGAATTCTTTTGCCTCGCAGTCTTACAATCAAATAAACAACTTTAGCATGACACTTAGGTAAATGCCACTCTGTTTCTCTCAATTTATAATAGTTGAAAAAGGTGTCCCTCCGTTCTCTGGGTCCTGGTATCACTCCAGTATTTCCTTTTTCAACATACCCCTAATCCTTGAAATTTTTGATCCAGGCATGCACATGTTTGATATTTTTTTCTAGTTCCACTTAAACTTATTTTTTCCTCTATGAAGATTATCCTGACCCCTATACTTCCCTAGAGTAAATGGACCTGTCCCTCCTCTTTCAATTTACCCTATTGGAGTTCTGCATATATGTGTACAGTTTTTATCATAAAATTTAATTTGTTCACATATATGAAAGTGTTGCAAATAGTACCATAGTATACAATATGTGTATATACCTTAAGCCAGATTTCCTAAAAATTAACATTTTACTACATTCGCTTTATCATACTCTCCCCCATTGCCTTCTCTATAGAGATATTATTTATTTCTGAACCATTTGAGTGTAAATTGCAGATATTATGCCCCTTTACTCCTAAATTCTTCAGTGCGAACTTCCTAAAGCAATGCCACTCTCTTACATAACCTCAATACATTTATCAAAATCAGGACATTAGCATTGTCCATATTATGATCTTATCTGCAGATATCAGTCAACTTTTGTCAATTATTCCATGATGTCCCTTTGGCAAAAACAAATGGATGTTCTGTTTACCGTCAGTTTCTATCTATAATATAGTTCTTATCTACAATAATGAATAAATTAACCATTTTCTGTAAATTAAGTCAGATACAAAAATATGAAGGGAAAGA